>NW_010171296.1:42600-94916 GCF_000695765.1 Mesitornis unicolor
ACAAAAAAAGGAAACTGAGACATACAGTATGAAGTTTAAAACTCTAGTGCTTTGACCATCTAATGAAACTGACTTCTTTAAAGGCACACAAATGTATTTTCCTCAAGTTTTATGTGATGCCGTGATGGACTTCTGTACTACAGCAGTAAAAATATAATTTCCATAGGCTCTCAAGATTAACTCTGTAAAATTTTGTATTCAAGTACTGCAGGCTTGGAGGTAAGAGCCTATGTGTAGTCGTACACAATATGCCTTAAAGGATGCCAGACCACTATGGGTATTCCACTGGCCTTAGTTAGGAAAATTGTTCTTGACAGATGATTGTTCTCAGACACCTTAAAAAAATGAGATTCTATGATCTCCTAAGTAACCTATTCCACTCTCTACATTAGAAAGTTTTTCTAGTATCCAATTTAAATGTCCTTGTAATTTGAACCCATTAATTCTTGTTTAAACTATACACTAACATGAAAAAGAGATTATTCTTTTTCTTTGCAGAAACGTTTCATATATTCAGGAATTATTATCACACCTACCTATCTACCTACCACTTTTGCTCTTTAAACAAGCCCAGTTTTTCAATGCTTCTCTTAAAGCCTTCAGGTTTTCTAGACTTGAACACTCTTGTTGCTTGTGCCCACAGCAAGGTCGTAATACTCTTACTGACATTTTACCAGTGTTGATACATGAAGGAACATTTCATATTTCCTGCAAAGTGGAAATATGTATGCATACTCATACATTTCTGCATACTTCCTTTTTATTTTTTTTTTTTACAGTAATATGATCATACTGATTCATGCTCAATTTGTGATCTACCTCCTTTGGATACATGGAAGAAATATAAGCATTCTATAGTTGTGGATTACTCCTGATTAAACATCATACTTCACAAACACCCCAGTTAAGTAGCCTCTTGCTTATTTTATAATTTCTCTCATTTGTCAATGTTATTTTGATCTTTTATCCAGTCCTCCAAAATACTTGCAACTATTTCAAGTTTCATATTGCCTGCAACTTTTATAACCATGTTTTCAATTCCTTCATTCAAGTTATTAATGAATTTTGATTAGGAGATACCCTGAAGAGACTCTTGTGGAACTTAATGCCTCTGTTCAGATTAGCAGTAAAAACCTGATAATTCCTAAGTATGGCTTTCCATACAGTAAAACTTTCTCTTAAGATTCTGATTGCTGATCTTGGTTAAGAGAATATTAGAGGCATGAATTTCAAAAATCCTTGGCAAGATTCTCCCCTATAAATGAAGATTTTTATCTAATCATAGTTGAAAATTAAGTTGGCTTGGTATTACTTCTCTTGGATTAATTCTTTGATTAATTGGTTTTGGTTGATAATTTCTTAGGTGCTTACAAACATATTTAAAAACTACTTTTCCCATATTTTTTCTCAAGATAAACTGACTTCTATTCAGGTATTTTTTTTTTTCCTTTTTAAAGACAGGTATTATATTTACTACTTCCTCAGTTATCTAGGGAGCAATTTTTCTTCTCAAATTTTCAGAATCTCTGTAGGCTTGACCAACCTACTCAGTAGAGCAAGTAAACTTTATCAAATAAAGGAAAGATAATCATCCGACTAATTTTCATTTTACTCTTTGTCTATTCCAACCAATGTTAACTTCTCTTTGGAGGTAATTTTTCTTTTCTGTGAAGGCTGAAACACAAAAGGCATTTCAGCATACCTGAATGTTTCTTTTATCTGATTTTTGTATGTTGCTTGGGCTCAGGCATTTCCATGCTTTAAAACTTTTCACTCCAAGAAAATGCGTAAAGCAAATAATTTCCATGATACAATGTGTAATTAGGCTTGATAATAAGCACTTCAAAAAATTAATATCCTTGAGGGGAAAATTCTCATTAGTAGTTATTCATTTCTGGTTCCATGCTTTTTAGAAACTTGACAAGGAAAATAAAATAATAATAATTTAAAAAATGCTGTGGCCACCATTATGGTTTTAAAACAGATAGTACACTATTATTTTCCAGCCACAACTCTGTAAACTTCAACAATTACAACTAATCCCCTTTGACCACATCTACTGTAAAAACATAGTTTTTGATATACAAACCATTTCCAACTCATTATATTTAGAAACATTTTAAATATCAACATGAGATGTGCCCTGTAGCTATGCATGCACTCTCTTTACAGGTCCCAAAAGTTAGAAACATTTCCCAAGAGAACCCAAATATATTTAATTTAAACAAACTGTATTTTTATAGTTTATAAAAATGATCATTATATAAATGATAGGGCATCAGAAAGCTGACTGGCTGCCTTGCTTGGGACAGAAGGACTGTAAAAAATACAGAGGGAAAATTGCACTTACATAATTCTGCATGCTAATGTCCAAATGTCTTATGTTTTTATAAAGATGCCATTAATATGAAGTAAAAAATTTACAAAATATCCTTGAACTTGTGTGAAATTATGTCAAGCAATTTGTTAGAAAAGACAACTTGATAAAGTATTAGATACATTATAAAGGCAATATTGCAATAGATCCAAAGATACCCTGCAATGAGAACCACTTGATTCTAGGACCAAATTCAACTTCTTTGCAGTGTAAGGCAGTGACCATTTCATTTATGTAATAAGTTCTTAAAACACACTTTGAACATCTGCAACCCCAGTTGCAGTCCTCCTAATATAAAGGAACAGGACCAGTTTGCATGTTCCTCCCCCTTTCAGAGACTATTCCATATACATGGCAATCCACAGGCAGCCCCTCCATCCCTTGCCTTTTCTTCTACCTGCAGAAATACTGCAAATGAAGAGTGAGTTTGGGTGTATGGAATGTGATGATGACTGATTTTGCAAATGGTGACAAGAAGCTGCTGGGTCTATGAAGGCAGCTGCTGCTCTCAGTGGGTAACTGAAGAGGGCAGATCTTGGTAACATTCCTCTAGACTGACTTTTCAGAACTTTGATTTGGTCACCCTACATGGAGCTTCTCTGAAGGCGTACCTTTGACTGGCATTGGCTTGGGTCAAACAAAGTCGGTGATAAGGCATAACATTAAATATTTGACAGTTCAAAAAGCTGCTCTTATTACCGGCTTGAAAAAGGGTGAAGAAATCAGAAGACTGCTTGGAGGTAGTCATGAAAGAGTGAAGTGCTAAGGAATATGAGGCCACTGACTCCGTTTCTGCTCTGTTTCATTATTTACACCTGTGCAAATCAGGTAAAAAACATTCCCAAATCAGAATTTATACTGTTATTCCTGTATTTTTATTTGTTTTGCATAGGAATTATTTGCAACAGAAAGAGGAAGATGATGGAGCAGAAGAAAAAACAAATCTAGGAAACTGAAGAGGGGCTAAGCAAGACTTGCTTTTGGAAGCTTTTCCAATGAAGCAAAGTAGTTTGACTAAAATGTAATCTTACAGACTTTGTGATCACCTTTAGAAGGCAGCTAAGATACCAACCTCACAACCCACAGTGCCACAGTTATGGGCAGAAATCTCATATAATAACCAATCTGAACTATAAACTGAGTTTTGACTTAAAACTAAACCTTTATTTGAAGTTAAAATCAGTTCAGTGCTTTTTATTGTTATTTAGTATCTTCTGAGACCTCCAGCCTTCCTGCTCTGAATCAGAAGTGAAAGTACTGAACCACCACAAAACAAGCTGCTAATGTGTCATATTTAGATCAACTACAGTCAAAATGTGAACGTCTCATGAGCTTTCCAGTCCAATTCCCACATCTGATGCATTTGGATAAGACTGAGATATGTATCTAAACTTCTGGAAGGCTGTGGGAACAGGACCTCTGAGCCTTCCTGCATTAGCACAGTATCAGCATAAGATGTGAAATCTCCACGGTGTATAAAGACCACGTGAAAGACTAATTATTAGAGCCCTTTCTCAGACCCACAAGGGGATTAAAGAAAAATAAACTGTTCTCCTTTCCTAAGCTTTTATGGCTTTTATTTCAGAGCAGAGCAAGGACTACTCAACCAATGGTCCTCTGTAGACCAAATAAATGGAAGGGTAGCAGCAGTAGAGAATAGAGAACTTCATTAGTGATGCAATAGCAAGAGCTGTTGGTTAGAAAAGGAGGAGTTTAAATTTAGCTACAAGAATAGCAGGAATCAATTTAGCTAGTATACATCCTAACATAACAGCAGCAATTAATTCAGGAGCACAGTTAGCCTACATTTTCCCCTCTTGTAAGTGAACGGAGGCAACTCCAAAAAACAGTTCTAAACACCACCACTCCTTCTGTTAAATGTCCAAAGTTAGATGGGTTAAACTTAAGCAAAGGTAAATGCAGGCAGTGACTCTGAGGACACATCTATTCACTTTCATCAGTAACAACCAAGCACGTCATCAGATTTACCCATAAGGCTGTAACTATCTTGCAGAAGAGAAGAAAAGCACCTTTGGTTCCTTCACATGGATTTAATTCATGCTGTGGATGATGAGATGACACCCAAACACACCCTAAAGGTAGGGCCAACTGTACCTAGCTCTGTTAAACAGAGCTCAGATTTCTTGATCTCCATGCATTAAGCCAAGACAGGGAGATGCACAGCCAGCTACATGAGCGCTGATGGAAATTACAAGGCTCTGAACATCTCAGTATGCCTGATCCAAAAACCGCAAGATTTGATTAGACACAGTGTCAGAATTCAGAGATGGAGGAGTTACAACTGATAACTTATACTGACCAAGGAATGGTAGCAATTCATGTCTAAAGAAAAAAAGGAAAACAAAACACCCCATCACTATTACATACAGTTTGATGCAGGGTTGCAGTTACCTGATTTGTTAGATCTCTTGACAAAGATGGCTTAAAGACTTTCGGCCCTCCCCTTCCCCAGATACTTTTTCCTGCCTATGTGCTGAAGTTCACCAACCCTTCAAATATACCTGTTTGTGGAGCAACACTATAAACAGAATCACTGGAATGATCTGGCTTGGAAGTAACTCTCAACAGAAAACAAATCAACCTAAAACCCTTAGGACTAAACAATCCAAGTTTTTGCAGTCATTCCTAGTAGTGTATGTTTTCTAGACCTCCTATTGCTCTCTTTCTGGTCTCTTTCCAACTGGCTAATTTTTTTGAAGTGAGGTGCCCAAGACTGGACTGATGTTATAACTCAGCCCTGATGGGTACTGAATTGAGCAGAAAGATTACCTCATGTGTGTACAAGGAAACTTGGATCCCAGTCCAAATCCTAATCGAAACTTGGCAGTCCATATATGTTTCCATTTAGTAGACAGGACCATGTGCTCAGGATTTCTGCCAAATCTTAAATTTCCAGGTCTCCATCGAAATATTCAGGAGAATGGAAGGCTTATAAGAGACTGATAAAGCTCCGTAAATTTTATCTGGCCTGTGTGGAGCTGCATATTTCAACCTGGGTGGAATCCTGAGTTATTTTTCACATTCATGATCATTATGTTCACCTCCTGCATTCTGCCATTTGCGTAAGGCTCAATGCGAATAATTGCAAATTAGAAGAAACAGGATGGAGTTAGGGCTGTTCCATTTATTGCCCATCACAAGAAAGGATAATTCATATGCAGTGGTGCTGCAGAAGAAACAGTCGAAATGCATGGTGAGTGCCAGGAGAAGTAGCTGTCCATCACCTGCAATCTCAGAAAAGGCAGGTCTTCAATGCTCAGGCAGTTGGTTGCTGCTCAGAAGCTTTTAACAGTTACAGTACATATATTCGCAAATGGAGCACCCATTAGAGTTAAATGGAGCCAATCACTAATTAGGCACTGACAAGTATGAACAGATGGAAGTGTGCCTGGGTGCTAAAGCAGTCAGAGTATGTACAGACAGATGAAAAAACCTTGCATGGAAGTTGAGAGACTTACAAAACTCAGTGTGCTGCAGATGGCCTCTGCTACTTGTCTGTCAACAATCTTTATCCAAATGACAGGTTTTTTGCCTCCTGCTGAGACTGTCTGACACACACTTGCTATTCTAGGCTGCTCAGCTGCACATCAAAATGAAACAACAGTTTCTTTCAACAGTTATGTTTAATTTTGGGCCTCATTTGTTCTTATGATGGATCTCAACGTGACTCCCCATTGTGCAAAACAAGAAGATTGGAAATATATGGTCTCTCATTTCCTAGTCTCAAAGTATTTCTTGTGGAAGGTAGGAGACAGGAAGAAACTCACTGTGTAACAGTACCACAAAGCTTGGTAATATGCATTGCACTGTTATGGCAGGTAGGATCCTCTCTTAAATCTGTATGGGCATATTGTCCTAGCAATAGGGTAAAACAGAAAAATCACAAATTTCTACAGGCTCCTCTTTAAGGGACCATGACTAGATACAGTTCCTAGCAGTATTCTGCTACTGCTGTATTTCTCCGAAAAAAAGGATGTTTTAGTGTTTTCTCTACAAATCAGAAAGTTACCAAACACACTAATCCACCACATCAATTATTTGTTGGTTCTAATGGTTTATGTCTGTCTTTGCTTCACACAGGAAAAAAGAATCCACGGTATTTTAAAATACAGGATCCACATGTTCATAATGCAAGACTACCCCTGGACAGCTATAATGATCACTCTTTTTCACATAATTATCTTTGGTGGCAGTTACTCATCAACACTTTCATCAGTTTTCTTCTACAGTGCCACAAATATTCCTCATATTGCTTGGTCACAATAATAACCTTTTTAAAGGAAACTTTATAATGACTGTGGGAACAGAATGAACAACTGAGAAGTGTGGATTAGGAGAGCTGTATAGTGTGCATGATCAGTATTAAGAAAATGACCGCAAACAGTATTTCAGTATATTTTAAAATTTCTTACTGTTGTTTGTCCCTTGTAGCTTTTTTCTTCTCCAAAAACTCCTTTTTAACTGACCTGGATGTGATCAAATAAAAGGCAGGTCTCTGACCCTAATTCTCATCTTTACATAGTTTGGGTCAAACTTGTATAAGATTTAAGACTATCAGCCATAGATTATGAGTAGCTGGAAACAAACTACTATCTAAATTTTTTCAGACAAAATATTTATTGAAAGGCACAATTATTATAACAACTGTTATTGGAGAGTCTTGGAGTAATTAGAGAAATACGTATGAGAAGATGTTGAGGCCAACAGTTTAGCAGCTGAAAAGAACTCAGTGACATCTTATCACCAATTCATTCCTTTCTTCATTCATTTTTTGTTTTCTCTGACAAAAATAATCGTGTGCTTAATTAATCCTAAATTATAACCAATCAAAAAGACACCATTCAATAACTGTATTATTGTTATAATGTTATGTGATCAGCTTCTTTTTTTTAATGCTAGATTTGTTCTTTGTCTTACATATTCCATACACTTCTTTCACCATCAAAGGTATGCTGTAATACTAAAGCAAGTAACAAGGTCTGTACTCTTACACACAGATGTAAACTATTGCTGGCTATAGTGCAAGCACCTGATATATGTCTTTCACAGTGTTTTCATCTTTAATACTTGACTGTCTCCTAACCTGGCTGAACCCGGTATCTTCAGCCTTCTAGTACAAACAGATTTTTTTAAACTCTGATGAGCAGTGGTAAGTGCTGTCTTCTTAAACATTCACTCAACACCTCATCAAAAAGCAGGATGAAAAAATCATCAATCTTGCACAGAAACATAAAAGGCTGATCTGCAGAGCACAATCGCTTCACACCCTTCTGCTTTCATTATCGTCAAGCCTCCTTCTATATTGTTTCCCATCTTCCCTGCTGACATCCTCAGACATGCAGCTAGCAAGCATGTTTTGCACACAGGATTATGTGATCTAATTGCACATGCTTGCGCCTCATATTTTGGCCTTTTATTTCCTTGCCTAGGTTGCCGAAATATTTTTTGTTTTCTCTTTCCTTGAACTATGAAAATCTCTTGCACAAGTATTCAAAAAACTGTGGTTGCAACAGTTATCAGGCAATTTGATTCAGAAGGTTTCATACTTTCTTTCCAGCCTTTCTACTCAGCCTTCTGTATTTAAATTGGGATTTCTTCTCAATGGAGTCCAACTGCACAAAATTCTAATCAGCCAACCAACCCTGATCAACCACTCAAATGACAGTGCTGTGATCCCAGCAGAATCCTTGTCAGGGGATCTGTAAAAGACAGGGAAAGAACCTCCCATCTTCTCTATGTACTTTTATGCCAGGCTCAGAGATACCTTTGCTTACACTGCTGTCTAACACGGCAAAGAGCACTTGGCCTCTAGGCCACTTACTAAAACTGTCTGACAATCATATTCGCACCTTCTAGGGTGGTCTGGTGCATCCCTGAGAGTGCTTGGTGCAATTTTCCTCAGACTATTACCTCTAGAGACTTTACCCATAGCCCTCAGACACGTCTGTGGTTTTTCTGTTCTTAGTGTCTGACATGTTGTGAAGACTATGGCAGTCCACCAGTGTGCTGTTTGAACAGTCTGATGCCAAGGTCTTGTAGTCATCCTCTTGCAAGGCCTGGTATGAGAGAGTACAAAACCAAAGGAATCAAGTCTGGCTTGGTCTTGTTCATATTCCCTCTTAGGAGTGGTTCCTGCAGTGAACTATCCTGAGAATTTTGTGGAGGTTCACCTCAGAAGGAAAAAGTTCATACCAAAGAAAGTTAAGCATGAACTAACATTTGCAATGTGAAGGGTCAAGAGTGCTGAATCCAAACACCACCCAGGGAGCTAAGTTATTTGACAATGTCCACTTAGTAAGACTAAGACAACTATGGAGATGAGCAATTGAAGAGCAGAGCTGCCCTATTTCTATCTGGGATTTTTTTATGTGGAGAGACACACTTCTGAAGAATGTCAGAGCAATGGCGTGTGTGTTGCTTTTAGAACCTGGGCATAGACAATAAATAAAAACTCTCTATGTACAATGTTTTATTGCTTGTGCATGAACTAACTCAACAGTTATATTCCAGGAAGTGTCAATTTTTCTATATGCAAGCCATGTAGATGATGTATACATACAATAAGTCATTGGTTAAAAATGGGGAACAAAAGTAATCACTTTCTCAGGAAAGTAACCAGCAAAGTCCTGATGCTGTCTGTGCTCAACATATTCATTAATGATCCACAGTAATACCATGACCCTGCTGATTATACTAAACTATTCAGGGTAGTACATCTGAAGGAACTGCGAGTAGCTGCAGAAGAATATCAGGATCCAAGCTTATAAGGCAATATAATACCAGCTAAAATTCAATGTAGTTGAATGCTGTAAAAATTGGTGCACACAGGTAAAGTAATGTTAACTTTACAAAAATGAAATGTGTTACAAAATGACTTATGGCCCAGCTGTGACTTCTTAGTCTTATAATAGATAGCAAAACTTAAGAATGTACAGGACAGGAGTAAGGAATTTTAGGAAATGGAAAATATATCAACAAAGTTTAAATCCATCTGTGCTTGCATTTTGAACACACATGCTACCCTAGTCTCTCATCTAATAAAAGATGGAGTAGAATCGGAAAAGCTACAGGAAAGGTCGACATGCATGACCAGAAATAAGGATTAACTGTTGTTTGAGGAATAACTAAAACCTAGGGCTTTGCAAGGTGGAACAGAAATGGCTTGAGGAGGGGGAATATATAAAACTGTAGGCAACCTTGAGAATGTGAAGAAGGAACAACTATGCACTGAATCTCAAATAAAATTATTGACCAGATGTTTAAAGCAAAAGCAGGTGTTTTTTCACACTTGTTAGATTACAGCAGTCATTGATGTGATGTCAGTTTACATGAACTGAAAAGCAATCAGAACAGTTAAGTCCAAAAACATGTTCACAGAACAAGTAAATAGGTACCATCATTAGTCTCTGAATTGCATACTGATGGACATTAGGAAAGTGTAACAGGCAGTTATCACTATATGCTTCTTGTTCTCCTCTTCAGGCTTCTGCTACTGAAACTGTTAGAGACAGGAAACCAGACTGACCTTTAGTCTGAAGCAATGGAGTTGCCCTTTAATTCTTCTACATATACACCCCCTCATATAGAGTAACGGAATAAAGCAGAGAAATAGCCAACAAAGATTTGTGAAGAGCAACTTCTATTAATTTAATTTTAAGACAGCGTAACGGATCATATTATGAAAGGAGCTACATATTTAGGCTTTTGACACTATCACATTACATTATGATAGAATCATAGAATACCAGGTTGGAAGGGACCATAAGGATCATCCAGTCCAACCTCTCAAGGTGTAAGTATAGTTTAAATGAGAGGATTCAGCACCCTGTCAAGCTGACTCTTAAAATTGATCAGTGTAGGGGAATTTACCACTTCCCCTGGGAGATTATTGATATATTGATAAATATTTGATATATTACTTTTATATTACTATTATGATAAATATACTAGTTTCATATAAAACTGTATTTTAAGGAGAAATAAAAAAGACTTGAAAAACATATTTAGAAAATAATTCTCAGTGATTCACTGCCAAAATGGAATGAAGTATTGTGGAAATGCCAATGCAGGATGAAAAAGAATGAGATATCCATTTTGCAGAAAAGTGTCTGGGTGCCTAGTCGTTCACAACCTGAGCTTGACTTAATAACATGAAAACCCAGCATATTCGTAACACATCTAAACATGAAAGTAGCATGTGAAATGCAATGGAAAATCTTTCCACATCATCCAGCACTTGGGAGGCTCAATCACAAACTGTTTCACATTGCATCGTCTTTACACATTATGTATAAATGTTGGAGATCTTGCCTCTAAACTGTGAACTTTATGTTCCTCATCCTCATGTTATTCATTTGCAGGTTTGTGCTTATTTATCCTAACTGATACATGATCAAACGCAACACTAACCATAATTCCTTTTTGTTTTATTATAAACCATTCAAACACTGTAGTAAGGGCTGTTTAGAAATGAAACACCTATTTATTTCTGTAATGAAAAGCATAATTATGACAACAGTACTAGGCTTGCAATACTGAAATTTGAAGGGACCTCAACTTAAAAAAACAAGCAATGAGCTTGCACACTAGTAATTCCTACAGAACTTGGGACTCCCAACTGCATTTCCTACAAGACTTCCAAATTTATGGGACTCCTTTCATGAATGAGGCTCATAGACAGCAAGTATTCTACAAAGCAAAGCATGAAGATAACAGAACCACTTCTGAAAATTTGATTCTTAATGCCCATGTTCCTTTGACCACCTCTAGTGAATTGGTTTCTTTCTATTCATCATTTTCCTAGTGTCTCTTTTGCCCTTAAGCTCACACTGTAATCTCCTCTTCTATCATTTTGGTAGACACTAACAAAACAACTTGATAGAAAAAGAGTAAGTTGAAACATAAGACCAAGAATCACAGTGCCTGCCTTTAAACTGTCAGTCTATTTATTTACTTTATTTATTTTGCTGTTTTGAAATCTGTGTGTGCCAAGACCACATTCTGGGAGCTCCTTGCTGTGTATAAAATAACACAATAATCAACAGTTACAAGTCACCGCTAAATCTATTGTCATGCATCTGCACAATCATAATTCACTTGTATGCAACTACAAAGCAATTGGACTGCCTGACCCCAATCAATCCCACCAGCTGCACTGTCAGCTGCCAATGAAAATAGGAAGGCCCTCACAGAAAGCAGAACATAATAAAAGAGCCTCTGGTAAGAAAGATGGAAGAATTTTTTGGATCAGGACAGAAATTACATTGCAAATACTTCCTTTGTTATGACAACAAAGTAACATCAATATATTACTGACACTATTTGCAGGTGATTTTTAATTTCCATGTCCCACATGTTTCATGTACATACTGAGCAACAGCTAGTGCACTATAAAACCTTTAATAAAACAGAGGTGATAAAATCCCACTTAGCAAACTACCTTCTCAGTTGCCTAGTATCAAAGTGGAACAGTTCTGCTGTGGGAAGTTGTAGCATATTGCCTAAAGGATCTCAGAGCTGTCAGTGCCACTGCTGCAAATGTCAGCAGACAAGATCCAGTGCCCACTGACCTCAGCAGACCTTTCTAATTGATCTTACCTCTTTGAATATTAATCTCTGATTTCCAGTGTAACAATTCCAGTGCTGTGGAGCACATAAAAGGGAGATCTGTGGTAATATTCTCAACTTGAGGCAGACTACCCACAGTCAGGTGGAAGGTTCCAAAGGCTGACCTAAGTTTATGAGAGATCGATTCTCCCTCCTTAAATCTCACTTCAACAGGAGATGTCAGACAAATTGGTAAGTGATCAGACTGGCACAGTTCTCATCTGGTTCACCATTATTTGCTCAAAAAACATCTTAAGTCCAGTGCTCAGAAACAGAAAGCTTTTAATTAGCAGGATACTCTAATTTAGAAAACCTTATCTCTTCTTCTTAGTTAATGTATAATGTGTAGAGACAGTGATCAGTACTGTCCTGAAATACCCTGTAATCATCAGCTGATACTTCAGCAATTCCTTATTTCTTTGCTGCTTCTGACAAAATACACATAGCTCTGAAAAGTATGAAAAACATTCTTGCAGATCTGTGGTCTGTGGTTGATTAAATCTACCATTTTTCTTAGCGTAGAACTAATAATTTGTCCCTTCTCTGATTCCTTGCCTATTATCTTATAAAAGCTGTATCTTTGTTTACATGAAAACTCCAAGCTATTCATTAAAAATCCTAAAAGAAAATTTCCAGCAGATGCAAAAGTTATTAGGAGAAGACAACATGAATACTTGACATCTTCAAGAAACCTGGCTTACCTCTTATTAACAAGTGGGTTAAAGCAAATCACCGATGGATTTGCTATAGGACCAGTCTATAACATCTTCCCACTCTGACCTCCTATGGCAAAGCTTGAAATATGACTCTGCTGTCTGAGTTCTATTTCAGTGTTTTATCCAGTAAGGCTACAATATTTAAGAGCAAACTTTCCTGATAATCTTAAATTACTTGAATATCAATCTCTAATTCCCAGCTTAACAATTCTAGTGTCATGAGATATAGAAAAGATTTCTAGATGACCTTTCAATTCATACAATAATTTAGGTTGGAAAAGGCCTTTGGAGGTCATCTGGTCCAAACTCCATGGGCCAGATTCAAAGTTTTGTTGAGTTGTTCAGTGTCTTCTTTTTGGTACCTCTGCTATCTCTGAAATGGCTGTCCCGGAAAAAGAGTTGAGTTCCATGACTTGAGGACCCTGAGAATCTATCTCTGTCAACCAGCTCTTCCACAACTGGATCTGCCATATGCAAACTGAAACCTCAGTGGAAGTCACTGGAGTAGAACTGGCATCATATTCAGAATGTGGTCCCGATTCCACTGTAAATGAATTAAGAAGCATTAAGCTTGGAGAAGATGACTGACCTTTGACAAAAGGTGGCTAAAGGGGCACTGTAAACCAAATGCAAGGACACAGTGACAGCTGATTCTGATTTCTCTTGCAACATGTGGATTATGTTACATCCACCCAAGCACTAAGCTTTCATCTCAAACTGTTGTGAAGGTGAAGGCTTCTGGGGGTCTCATTCTTTAATTATGCCTGACTTAGAATTCACTTAACTTAGACTAACACGGATAGGAAGTCAAGTTCTGTTAGCTATTCCACCTTTCACCTTACCACACATCTGGGAAATATTCAGATCAAGATCATAACCTTGCATTTTGGCATTAGCTACCTAAAAAACCATTAAGATATCACCAACAATTTGCCTTTGACTGGGAAAATTAGAAGCATATTTAAGATGTAAACACTGTTGTGGCACTAATATTGCTGGTAATGATTAAAGGCTGCTACTTTAACTATAATGGAATAAACCAAAACTGACAGTCTTAGTCCATGCCCATTTTCAGTTTAAACAAGATAAGGAAATCCCAGCGGTATATCATATTCTGAATGAGGGGGAAAGCTGGTAATATTTAGACATGAGTATTTTCAATGAGGTCTACAAATGGAAAGCAGTATGTGTAAAGTACTGTAACAAATTTGTGGTTACAAAGCAGAAGTGGGGCTAGGACTCATCTCTCTAGCCACTTGAGCCTCTCTACCATTTGAGTTTAGGAAGAATTGTCTTTAATTGTAAACAGGCTAGAACTATACATACCTTAGAGTCGATGCCGTAGAGGGCAGCATTCATTAGCCAGTTTACTTCATATTCGCTCGCCAATTTATTAGATTATCATCACACTTATTATTGTTTTACTTCAAGAAAAAATAGCAGAAATCAGAAGATGGTAATATAGGAGTTCAAGAGAAAGAGCAGCTGGGGCCACCAACATGTGGAACAGGGAAATCCAAACTCCCTTTCCCCTTCTGTTTCCAACTCAAACTTCAGAACTCAAGTCTAAAGTTTGGCCAATGTTAGGAAGGAATTGCTGTTACAATCGTATTGGCAAACCTTGCTCACTTCTAGGATTATTTGTGTGTTTGTTTTAAAACAAACAAACAAACAAAACAACGACTGCCTAATGTAAAATACTCAGAGACTCAGCAGTGTTCAAATTTTAGAAGCCAGGAAATTTCATTAAGAATGAAAGCACAACATTTTAATGAAAAGCTTTGATCAGGCTTCGGTACCAGCTATGAAAGAAAAAGTGAAGGTTCTTTATATATTGATGTGTCTAAACTGAGACTAATGTCTGTCTGGGATATATGATTAGCCAAATATTAGTTATGTTTAAAGTGTAAGTTACTGTTCTCTTTGCAGTGTTAACCGGAGGAAAAGCAAAAGGCTTTGATATACAAGCAGCCAGGTTAGATGCTATCGATCTTTCCACACAGATAAGAACCTTAAGAATTGCTGTATAATAGCAATTTAATATTTATTTATTTATTTTTTCTTTTTCTTCACAGTTATTTTTTTAGGTTAGAATTGTTGCAAAAAACAAGATTTCACTCCAGAAACAAATGTTCTCTACTGTATCAAATTTTCACATCAATAAGCAGCGAAATAGTAATTCTGTCAAATCATGAAGCTGTATGTACTGCTAAAGATGGTGAAATGAGATACAGCACACGTTAACAAAAGCATCTGTCTCGCATGTTTAGTTTCATAAGCCTTTGATGTGTCTCAAATACCAGTAGAGCCTTGTCCTCATCTTCCCCATTGCGCTGCAAGTTCAAAGAAAACATATTATATAAAAAGGCTGAATTGTAACAAAAGGTTCATAGCAGCTTTGAAACGTCACATACAGTTTTAGCATTTTGAAGAAATGCTATAATATCTGAGCTAACATTTTTTGTTAGTTGGTGACCCTTTATCTACCACAGGAAAAAAAAAATGAGGGTGACAGAAATAAACTATAGATGTATGGGGAAATCAGGAGTATACTACAGGCTGAATACTGGCTATAGAATACGTTATGAAAAACTCAGTTCTGCAAATCAAATGTAATAAACAAGTTTAGACAGAAGAAAACTCTAAGCATGCAACAATTTGGTTCAAGGTAAAAATAATTATTTTACCTACCACCAGGTCATTGCTCCTCACAAAAGCAATACACATAGCTCATGTATGAAGGAACTACTAATTGTAGTAAACACTCTAGGAAAGGTAGAAATAGATGCAAAAATTTGAAGCCACTGTCAATTATCACCTCACAAACAAAGAGGGTGACAGAGAGAACAGAATTTGCAAAATTCAAGAAGCAAGGCATTTTCACAGTCTCCTTCCGCAAGTGTACATACTTTTAAGTTAATTAAGTTAATCAATTACTTATTACATATATCTAGTCAGTATGTGCTTTAATTTTAATATAAAAAAATAAATGTTTACTCCTTTGAGATAAATAGAAAGTGTGCCTAATTCTGCCATCTTTATTCCTTAGGATTCTTCTCCATTCTCCCTCTGTTCTTTGCCTTGTAGCACAGGGCAAAACGGTATTGTAAACAAAGCAATATATCTACAGTTATTTCTAGGTACACAAGGCTAAAATAGTGAATACTGACTTACGCTTAAACTAAAGTAACTTTGGCATTAATTTCCTTCAAACAAGCACTGGTTTCAAATATAGTTTTTTGAACATCTGTGACAATAAAATTCTTAGTAATACATATGTATGGTGTGCAGAAACAACACATATAACCACGTGTGTAGGTGCTGGAGGTAGAAGTTTGCCTGCTAGAGAGAAATGAAAATACCACAGTGTAAACTGAAAACAGCTTTTCTGAAATCCCTGGAATTCATTAATGTTTGTGACTAGAGAACTTCGGTAACATCACTTACCAGAACAATTAAAACAGAACTACAGAGGTTTTGCAACAGTTGAGGTAGTATGGAGAATTTTTTAAAAGGAAGCATGACTTGTCTGCTTGTTAAGACATCTCAGCATCTGAGAGAGCAGCCCTGCTTGTGTAACAAACTCCAACACAGGCTAGCAGCCTGCACTGATTTATTTAAATTGTTTGACTCAAATGTAATGCCCTTAGAGGCGTTGCAACATTTCTGATAAAAAATAAAAATCAAGCAAATAATATGTTTAATGCTATCACATTTTTCAGAAGAACCGTCTCCTATTTTGTACTTGTACTGTGTTTAGCATAATGGGATTAGCACCATGGATTTCTAGATGGTGACCATGCAATGTGTTAGCTCTGCAGAGGTATTCAGTCCAGTGATTTGACTGCTGCTGATACTCAGGCTAGCTAGGTTAAAGCTGGTTTGAACAGCTCTGTAACACCACAGTGAAGAAACACATCATTGTCTCTTCTCCAGAATAAACCTCATTTTCTGTTTGACTCATTCTGACTGTGCTTAGCCATTCTCCTGTATAGGATGCTATCTTTTTGTGGGCCATTGGTCGGGTTGACCAGTGATGTTTCCACTTTGTTGCTATCTTATTATGTATCCAGATAGTGTTTATAAACTGGCATTCAGCTGTAAAGGCTAAGCTGCCATGAACAGCATTCCTTTATTGAAAAGACACCAAAAAAACAAATTACTTTTAAGTTCAGCAATAAAACTGAACTGATAGAAGTGATATCTTTATCTATGCACCTGCAAGTATCTACATTCATCTTGTTCACAACATTAAACTGCATGCAGGAAAGGTTTTTTTCACATGTATATTTTTGTGTAGTTACTAAACATATATATATATATGTGTGTGTGTGTGTGTGGGCCTCACTGTGTTTCTGATGTACACACATAGATCTGACCCTATGAATGCTGGCTGCTAAAATACTGTTTATGAAGACTCTTACATATATTGAGCATTTCCCATATGATTTAGAAATGTACTCCTAAACTCTGAAGTACGCCTAACTGGATGTGAAATCCCTGGTATATTTCCTATAAGAAGCCAAACTGCTGCATAGCAATCCAATTGTTCATGCTCTCAAATTATACTGAACTTGTATAAAGTGCACTAGCTAGTAATGAACATTTCTGATACAGAACATGTTAGAATAGAAAAAGTAGAAAAATTACAGGGTTCTACATGCAGGCAAAATGATAGTGACCTCTTGTAAATACTTCATGTAATTCAAGGGCACAGGATGAATTTGATTCTCTTAAAATTTGATCTATTTCAGCACAGGCATGAGACACCATTCATCTTCCCTTCTCAAATTTCTATCCACAAGACAGATGTCAATGCTGTCTAATGGATAGATCCCATCTAAGCTGTTTCCCATCTGGAGGCAGGGTAAACAAAAGAAATAACAGCTAGAACCAGAGAAGGATGTCTTTCAGAAAGTATTTCAAGCATTTCACTAATTATGGGTATCTTTTCAGCTCAGTAGTGTTTAGCCAATTTTCGGCAAACATCTATGAAAAATTTGGTTTTTGGTGACATCAGATCACATGTATGTTTACATTGATATATCCCTAAAGGCACTAATATCTACTAGTAACAATCTAGTTGATGAATATTAAACACAGTAATGCAGGTGATTGCATCTCTTTCCACACCACAGAAATTGTCTGTCAGATGTCTCAATGCATGATTTTTCAGTATATTGTAAGTATATCATAAGTAATGAGAATCATCATCAAATGACATAGAAGAGAATAAAGAAAACTGAAACTGATGGACTACATTGCAGTGTGCGCTTCAGCACAGGGCTGAAGTGTATTCACAGACCAACCGCAGATATATCACAAATGAATCATCAAAAAAATTTGGCTGTACAGGGACACTTCACTAATAAAGAAGAGATCACAGTGAAACATTTGGCTGGCTTTGCTGAAAAGGAATTGTGAAATGTAATTATGAAATGCAGTATCTGAAAATGGGTGCACAAAATGGCTGGAGAACAGTAATTCTTCCTGTGAGCTAGGAACAGGGCTGGCAAATACAGTGGTGACAGCAATTTTAGTAGAGATGTGTCAGCTACAGTTAAATCTCAAGTTTGCTCTTTGACTTCTCCACATAAAATACTTTCACTTTACAGCCTGGAAGTCTTGCCAACACTGGAAACAATCTAATGCATGGAAAAAGGCTCAGGCCCCTGAAAACATCATGAATAATAAAAATTAGAGTTTAGTGAATATTACAGAATTAGTAAACATTACAGTACACAAGAGCATTTACAGTTCATCATACAACTTCCACGGAAACATTACTTTGCCTTGCTTATTGCAGTAATATTTTATTTGTGCCAGTAGAGTGGGCAAATAAGACAGACATAGTAACATTTAAGATTGTTGCTATGAATGAATAGTTCATGCATGTGCTAAATCTGCTTCCACTAAAATCAATGTTGAATTTCTTTCAACTCTTCACCACCCCCCTAACCCCAGTATTATGCCTTCAGTATCTACTGATTGAGGATTTGGCTCTTAGATACATAAACAGGTATGACTTATATTGCAGTGGGGTGTACAAAAGTCTGAATACAGTATTGTCCTTTGTACTGGCTTTGGCTGGCATAGAGTTAAACTTCTTCATAGTAGCTTGTATGGGGCTATGTTTTGGATCTGTGCTGAAAACACTGTTGATAACACAGGGATGTTTTTGTTTTCGCTGTGCAGTGTTTACACAGAGTCAAGACTTTTTCTGCTTCTCACACCCCCCCACCAGAGAGTGGGCTGCAGGTGCACACGAAGTTGTGAGGGGGACACAGCTGGGACAGCTGACCTCAACTGACCAAAATGATGTTCCATACCATATGATGTCATGCCCAGCAATAAAACTGTTGGGTAGGCTGTTTGGGGCTGCCATTAGTTGGGGACTGGCATCAGATGGTTGATGGTGAACAACTGTTAGTTGTTTGGGTTTTTTTTCATCACTTGTTTTTTTGGTTTTTGTTTATTTTATTTTCTTTTTTTCTTCTTTAAAAAAATATTGCACAGTCTTTATCTCAATCCATGAGTTTTGTCACTTTTACCCTTCTGATTCTCTCCCCCATCCCACTGGGTAGGGAGTGTGCAAGCAGCTGTGTGGAGCTCAGCTGCCTACTACAGCTAAACCACAATAGTTTTGAACCATGGAAGTTGCTTAAGCAATTATTACAGGCAATGCCACAGCACTCACCAGTCCACCATGTCTCTCTTCTGTGTAATTGGAAAATTACAAATCTGTAGCATTAGATTTGTTTTAATTAAAAAATAATCAATGTTAACTTGTTATTTACTTTAAACATGATATTTACTTATCTGGTTAATTTTTCATTTAATAAACATTTAATAAGAAAGTTCAGCTGTATGACACATATTAAGACTGACACTAGAATCATGATATTAAATGAAGTAGTACACTTGCTATGGAAGTTAGGTTTTGGGTAGTGAAGGACATGGATTAAACACTTTACATCAGAGTTTTAACAGAGAAAATAACTTCTTCATTACGATATATTCAACTTATTCACATGAGTAAGTCATCCAAAGTTAAGTAGTGATTGGGATTTTAAAAGAGAGTGAAATTTGTAAGAGGAAATAAATAAATTATTAAAAATGTCAGAAGATGTGTTCTACTACTTTTAAAAATGCAAAGGAAACTGTAACCAGAATCGGCAAGTTCAGTACAGTAAATAAATCCACTTCTTTTGCTTAATAAATTAGTTCATACTAAATGCAAAGCATGTTTTGACAAATTACTCTTTATGTTTCCAACAAAATGTCATTTAATGTAATTTAACTAACAAAACAATGTTAAATTGTTGGTTTTGAATTTTTTTAGTTACATGGTAATTTCTTTCCAAATGTGACTTGACAAAAGCCATATGTAAATGATTATCTTGTAAATAACTAACTTATTGTCCACCATTTTCTAGTAAAACCAAAAAGGAAAAATTACGAATCTCAATAACTGTTCATTAAGCCTTATAACTATGCACATACAAATCTGCAGATACTTTGTGGTTAGCAGAGAGCAGTGTTAAACAGTACCAAGCAGTGAGAACCAACAAAATTACTAAAATCAACAAATACGAAATGATTATTTTTAAATTGAATATTCCTGTTGGATGCTTTAAATCACAGTAGTATAAAATGGGGCAGTAAAGCTCAGTTAAGTTACCTGTTATGTGAAACAACCGCATCATATAGTCCTTTCATAAAGTGATAAACCTTAAATTCTGCTTAGGTCTTTGTTGAAAGTGCATTTCAAAAATCTCCTGTATAATATTTATAAATATATATATAAATGTAAAATATATAAATTCCAGCAAAATTTTGAAGGGTCAACTTGTACCCATTTTCCTCTGTATCATTAGTCTCTTTTAGAGTAAGTGGTCATCTTGCCTCTTGCCTTATGTGTAGGGTTACTCCTCTTCCTGCTTAGATATATTACAAAGAAGTCTTGCATCCTCTTTTAGCCTTTCTTTAGCGTGGTTAAACAAGTAAGATTTTTCAGACTCCTTGGTAGAACTGTGCCTCTCCATTGCAGAGCTATCCACAGATTCTTGTCTGCCTAAGGTCCTATTTCCATTTTTTTCTTGACAAGAATCATGCATTCTATTTCAGATGTGCTCTTACAATGTCAGAATTGAGCCACAATTACTCCACCTTTACAGGAGCTCTCTAATGCAGAATACCAGAGGCTTGTGTTTATGTTGTTTATGGCTGCACTACATTAGAAATTCTTACTCATTCTCTAATGATGCTGTATGCTAAAAACCTGCTTTCAGATTAATCAATAGTTGCCTATAATATATATTCTTGTTACTAGCCCCTAATGGCACATCTTGCTCTTCAAACGATCAAATTTCATCCCATCTCTCCACTCACTTATCTCTTCAAATACTTATATGCTACTACTGTTCTATATTTTGGAGATTTTTCAACGTCACACCACCAAATATAATTCGCTTTGTTGTCCAAGTAATTATTGAAAGCATTGAAAATGTACCAACTCTCCTGAAGTCCAGCTAGATAGGTGAGATTACTTTTATTTTCCTTGTCCAGAAAAAATAATCAAAGAAAGATATCAGATTACCCTGACATTATGTGTCAGGAAAATCTACGTTAAATTTTATGCAATTTTCTATTTATTTCCACACATTTAAAGTGAACATTAAAGAGGAATAATTATATCCTATGATTTTTGGATTATCTGATTTTTAGTTCTGTAGATGGGTCAAAAAAGGAAAAAATTGAATGGAATAAGCAGAACAATCTAAGAGCAGTCAGAACCACTAAGAGCAGTCTTCCTTCAGAATCAGCAGTAGATCCCAACACTGCTGATTTTTTTTGCCTGATAACAGCAAAGCAACCTATTTCTTTTTTTTTGATGCCCTTTGGTGAAGAATAAATAATAGACTGGTGTGGCCAGCTACCATGTAACAGAAGTCTCAAGATACCACTTTTTTGCTAAGACCTGCCTTTAAGACCACAAGTGTTTTGGCAAACAGCTTATCAGGCTTTTCTGAAAAAATGCTTTAATCCACCTTGCGGGAAAAAAAAAGTGATGTCCTATACAAGCAGGAGGGCATTGTAAAGAATCACAATCTGTCCTTGTTTATCAGCAGATGGAAGTGAAATTACAACCTTGCTCTCTTCATGCAATTGAAAGGGTGAATGCAGATGCAAGTAAGGGATGAATATACTAATGGTAAAACAGACAAAATGATTCCTCCTATCTTGTAAATAATTACACTTAACCTGATTAACCTGAACTTAATATACACAGGGCTTTGTGCATAGGAGAGAATTACACCAGATCTTTGTCCATAACAATATTTCTACATGGTCCAGCACAAACAATTTAAAGCATATGCCTTGCTCCTTTGTAATGACAAGAAGAGTTTTCCCAACATGAAATGTTTGGGCTATGTATGTATGTGAATGCATAAAAAGTACTTCTGTTTATCTGCAATGGTGCTTGGAGAACTCATGCAGCACCTACTGCCCTATTTTGCACAGTTTTGTATTCCTGTTCATTCTTGAAATGACCCTTGTCCCAAGAGTTTCCACCCTAAAAACATATTGACAAGATGCAACAAACAGAACGTGAGCACAAGTTAAGATTGTGACAATGTGGCACTGATGGCACGACTGTGTCGTGATATTTGAATTGGAAGCAGAGACTGGAAAGGATCGTATAATGTTTTTTTACAGGCTTTCTGAAAGAGTGAGAAGGAATAGACAAGAAATGGCAATGGCATTTGCAAAAGCTGGAGTATATCATGAATAAAAACTAACGTGGCTAGCAGAAGGCAAACAAAGCTTTCTGAAGGTAACAGTTTTCAGACTTCACACTGACAGACTTTGTTCAATGAGTCATAGCTTTGTACTGTTACCATTTCTTTGTGCAGATGAAAATATTCCAAAGATGAATTCTGGGCACAAAAATGCCTGTGTGAGAAAAATGAGTTGGAAATTTTTTTTGAGTGAAGATTGGTGGGAGATGAGAGTGATCACAGTGAGATCATCTCCAGATGCCAGAGACGTGAATCTTTAGGGCAGCCATGTGTCCAGTTGGGCCCTCTGAGACAAAATTGTGTTCAGAATAAGATGCTGTCAAGGATGAGTTCAAAGTCACGTTGAAACTGCTACCCAAGATAATTTTTCAGGAGGATGTATGCCTCTCTCTAGAGAAAAGCAAGAAACCTGATACGTTGTTATCCATCCCAAGCATAGAATAATTTTTATGGATCATTAAAGCTTGGAAACATAGAATGGGAATCTTCTGGGGTACCCTGAGAAACACTGATACAACAATCTCTGGGCTTTTCAAACTTTTTATCTAAGCTAAAACAGATTTGAATTCTTAGCTCTAATTTAAACAAATATTGTGCCATGACAGCCATGTTAGAAGTTGATTTATCTGGAACTACATTTAAGCCTGATTTAAAACCCACCATTTTAAAGTTAAGGTAAAGAGTAGCCGTTGAAGACAAGAGGCTTAAAAATAAAACAAAATAAAAATCAGCTGTATGTTTGAAAGGTTTTCCCTCTCCTCACCTCACAAAGAAGTACCTGCTTTTAACACCACATTTCACCAATGTAGGGACCAACCCTAAAATAATGATTTACACAGGAGAACTGAAATTGCTGTGTTGAAACTAATAGTTTTTATCCTTCAGTTGTGAACCAAAAGTGCAGGGCAGTATGTTTGAATAATCTAAGAAAATAAGGCATCTTTAATTTCACATTTACTAGGGACCAGATTTAAAGTTCACTGGAGTCAGTGGAAACACTTCCATGAACTGCAGTCTGGACCCCTTAATGGCACATTTCTCAGTGAAGTCCATTTCCTCACAACTCGAACTCAACTCTCAATCAGAATAAATATTATTTTATCACAATCTGAAAATATACACACAACACAGAAGATGTCTGTAAAACAAAACATACCAAAATTACATATTAATGTATGTTGATGACAGGTTATGTCTGTGCCAGATACAGCCAACAGTTGTTTTGTATCAATCTACAATGAAAGACTTTTTTTTTCCCCCAAAAACACTAATTATAATAACTTTAAAAACAACTCTCAGGGAATGCAAGAGAGCATTTCCTATTTGGCTTCTTAAAGGGAAGTATTTGAATATAAAAAAACTGAAATAGAAAAAATACTATCAAGCCTTTCCCACTCACAAAGAAAAACCAAGATCAGTAACAAACTCAGTAATATAAAAGGTTCAAGCACTCATCTACTTGATATTAAAGCCGCTCCCCTGGAATCAACAGAGTATCCTCTTTCACACCGCAATAAAGTCTTACTCTGTTTATTAGTATTATTTGGATATTAGAAAAAAAATTTTAATAAGGTTCTTGGACATGAGGTTGTTTAGACTTTGTGCATGGGATGATATGTAAAGGCACTGGTGATGCATAGCAGCCTAATGAAGTTTTTGGTTTCTGGAATTTCAGTGATTTAGTTACTTTCAAATGGAGATGCCCAGAGCTTTTGTCACCCACTGAACACTTCTAGTAGTCCACAAAGAACTAATGCCCAGAATATGTTTTTCTTCTTTATTTCTATCTGTGACACCCAAATTAAGAAGCTACATAAAAACACAAAAAAGACCTCAGCAATTTCAATAGAGATAAATAAGCCTGGAGCTAAGACTCTCAAGAATATGTCTCAAATTGTCAGTTTGCAAACTGTTATGCTATTGCTTTAACTGCATAAAATAAAATGTCACTGTAAGACAAAGAAGTGAAGGTTTTTCTTGCTACTAATGAAGTAGTTTCTCTACTAAGACCTGCTATGCACCAGGAAGACCCTTGGGAATGCCTCTCAGTGACTTCTATCTAGGGCAGTATGTTTTCAATGGATTATCTTGTATGAGATAAAATCTGCATGACACTCCTAACACTTGAAGAATGTAAAAGGTAGTTCAAGGGTTGCTTTAGAAGTGCCATTCTTCTTTAGAAATCAGTGGTTTACACTAGTGAAATGTAAACTGGCCTTACTCTCAGTGAACTCAGTGGCAAAAATACGGCTGGTTTGAAGGAAAGTAACACCAGGTCCTGTAAATCCAGCTGCTATGGTGTAATACAAAGAACAGATGTATAAAATCTGCTGAGGATTACTTTGATACTGACTTTGTCTCTGTCAGAAAACTAACTTCTGCCAACCTAAGAAAGAAAATGTAAGCAGTATATTTTGTTACTCTATATCTATCACTTATAAGAGATTACACCACAGTGTCATGAGGAGATAATTTTGATTTACATTATAAAGAAAACTTTTGCCTTGGATTTAAGCAACGGTTCTTTACTGCTTTCCACCAAAGAAAAACGAGGGTAAATCAGAACTACGCAAAGTGCTTGAAGTAAAAAAATCCAAACCAAACACTATTGTCATTTAAGGTTTATTCTGAGAGTTTTCCTTCTAAAGAGGAACTATTGTGAATTAACTGCTGGACTTTCCCTTGTAGTGAAAGTTACAGTTTCTAATGTACTGCCACCAAGTTACTCAAGCAAACAGAGGGGCAAGGGCCCTTTCTATAGTGCCTTTCAGTGCTCAGCTCTCTTTGATCAGTCTAATTATCCGAACTAGATAATTAGATGTGTCTGGGGCACAGCTTACTCCAGAGCATGTTACTGTTTTAATTAATCTTCTCTTATGCTAAGTTTACAACTATAGAAGGAAACCATTTATTGTTGCTAAACCAGAAGCAAATTCTTCATTTTGCAAGGCTAAGGTCCTACAGTTACTACAACAAATCCTGAAATCCCCAGCCTGATGATTGTTCCTGACATGTCCTCTTTCTGCTCCTCTTTTGCTTTATGCTTCCAAAGACACAAGTGAAAGGCTCTGCTTGTGCTAAGACCATGCTTTCCTAAGCACTCCTACAGCACCTCTCAAAGTGGTCCTTGTGGTCCCACAATCTAAATTCTTCATACAGAGAAAATTCCATCAAACCACCAAATAACTGGAAACAATGAAAGAACAGCCTGATGTATTTTAAGTGTACTTTCAAAAATATTCAGTACTTCCTTCTAAGAGAAGACTAAATCAGGATAATGTCACTATAGAGGAGAACCTCTCAGCTTTAGCTTGCAAACAACATACACAATTTAAAGCCATTTTTCAATTGCAGAAACAGCAAATCAAATTCTTTCAATGGTTCTTTTATTAGGAAAAAGCATTCACTAGGTGCTTACTTACATATACACTTGCACTTAGTTTTATTTCACAACTTTCATTTTCTCATGATTGGAAATACAGGGATAACTTGCTGATGTGAACCAAAATTAAATGAATTATGAAATGCAACTGACTGATTCGCCTTTATTAACTGGTCCTATTCACTCCTTTTTTTTTCTTAAACAGTATCCATTAGAGACAGCTGAAAGGCAACATCTGAATGGCAATGTTTACCACTTCCATACAGAAATTAGAGTCAACCAATCAATCCTCCTGTTTGTTTGTACTTTTGTTATGCTAGGCAGTAGCACTTACGAAATAACAAAACATGGTGAGATAATGATGATCATATAATTTCAAGCAGTTAAAGGAAAAGAATACTTTGAAAGCAATCTTAAATTTGAAAACAAAATTCAGACTTGAGTCAGATGATACACATTGGTGTGTCATTGTGAGGTTTCTGCGCAGACACCCACACATCTCACAGCATTTACATTTTATGTGAGATCATCACAAAATATTGTTAAAAACTACTGTTTTAAAAATAAGTTTGGCCTGTGGGTACGAAATCTCCAATAAGCTCAATGAAATGAAGAAAACCTCTAACACAGTGATGCCTACAGTCTACTTAGGCTACAGTCCCTCTGTGTATGATGGGAATGGGATAGTGGTACTTCACGCACTTTACAAGGGAAGGAGAGCTGGTTGACCCCTGTCTCCAGTCATAACATCTGCCTTCACACCAGGTTGCAATGGAAGTGCACAGTGTGCATTAAATGCCTCTTGCACCCTAGGTCTCAAGCGAGGACAGGATATATGAACCATGCCTTATTCTTTCCCTTCCCCTCCACAATATAATAATATTTCCTCAAAGCAAAAGAATAAGCGATACCTGCCTGAAAGCCATCTTCTAACTGACCTAAGATCTGCATCTACTGGACTGAAGCTGACAGACTTCTCAACTCCTTGGAGTATGCTAATAACACAGGTACACTACTCAAATTCCTGCATTCAACTCACAAGTTAACAGGGCAAGATATGTGACGCTCATTCTGGTTCCAGTCAATCTTTATATAACGAAAGACATTTTCAAACTGCTGTTTATGAATTTCAGGGTGACCCTGTTGCTCTCATACTTTTGTGCCATGAATTTCTGAGGAGTGCTGACTGCAGAGCTGACAAAGATGCCAAAAGTTGACTGCTGTCTGCTCCCTCCTATGTACACAGCGCACTGCAGCGCTCTCATATACAGGAGTCAGCCAGAGGACTCTGCTTTTCTGGTTCTTTGCTTTCCGCATGGCAGAGGTTTTCAACCCTAACAGACACCAATTTGCTTCCAGGCCAGAGCCTGTAATTAAAGTCCCGGTGCAAGGATTTTGTACATTCTACTCTGCCTCTAGTTAAGATGAGGAAACTTCCAAAATAATTATCCAATTTTAAAGACAAAAAGTATATACAGGAGAATGGACAAAGTCCGAAAGAGCTACAGCACACTTCTCCTTTCTCTTTTCAAATGTAAATTCTTTTGTGTGATAGCATCTGGTCACTGGATAGCTTAAATCTGGGATTTGAAAAGCCAGTATATCATATGGCAGATCCCGAGCACCATAATCAAGCTGGTGGTCTGTGCCCTGCTGCCTTCTTTCTTGATGGCCCTGGGGCATGGGCCACATCAAAATGTGACTGTTGTTGACATATGCCCTTGATCAAATCATAAATGCAATTTCATTCCCAGGTCAAAGGGATGGTGACACGAGGTCCTTCAGCAGTTCTCTACTTTTCACTAACTCTAACCAGAAGTCTTCACCAAGGATTGACAACTACATTAGCAGACTGTCCATGAAGTATTTGATACTGCATCCTACAAATGCTCTTGATAGCCAGATTCCATGTTGCATCACTTATAAACAATTAAAGTATTTCCCTGACATGAAGACAAAATTCAGACCAACGCAAGAAATAAAAATTTTCTATAAAAGCTTCTATAAAGGCTACTAGGCGTGAAAGGCAAATTCCTTCGACATCTGTTGTAATCCCATGATTTTTCATCAGTATCAGATAGACCAAGAAAATCTAGGAGCAGAACATGACATAAACTGAGAAAGATGCAATCAGCAGTGATGACAACAAGTGAATTTTCTGCATTTTAAACAGATATCAATGGCAAAAGCCTCAAATTTTAAGACTTCATAGAGAAAAATTATGGCTTCACTTACCACACTATTACTCCAGCTAATATTCAAGACTATTTCTCATGCAGACATGTAAGCTGATGATGTTATCCTGCCACATCCCATTCAAAGCACTACAGGACTTCGATTGCTTCCTGTGCTTCCAGAACATTAATTAGCACATGTTCCTATAGCTTTGAAAATTTGAAGTATAAATGCTAAAAATGATTCTGTTCAACAGACTGATTAGTATTACACTTAATTTCACAGCTTTGATACTTTAAATAATAACCATGTAAAATTCAGGATATAGAGTTTTCTTTTGGCTGGTGAAATGTGCTTGCTCTGTATTTTTTTGGCACACCCTGTACAGAAAAGAAAACAACACATTTTCGAAAGTCTCCTAATCTATAAAAAGGAAGAACAGACTGAAGAACACTCCTAAGGATAAAAGACACCTTGGAATTCTGTGTTGGAAAGCAGCACTGCAAGATCATCTCAACTAAATGTTCCTCCTTTATATGTAGAAAAGAAGCCATCAAAGCACATTGATGAACTTAGGTGTCTGATGTATACAATGCAAATATTTTAGTAGCAGTGAAACATTATCCAGCTGTCTCTTCTAAGCTTTCAATCCAGTTTAGCAGGAAGTCAAATGGTCTTAGGCTGTTACATAAATTTGGTGACATCTGAAAGAAGTGGAGTGCTCAGTTGGACAGACAGGTTTTGAATGGGAATATGTCATATTAGGAATGTTATAAAGCAGCTGGAGATTTAATACAGAATCTGTGATGGATAAAATCCAGGGCTACTGGCTGAGCTACTGCCTGCCCTTAGTCACACCATCTCTACTGAACCAACACATGCAACATATTAACAATGCAATAATTAGTACACATTCCTGTCTGCTACTTAAAACTTCACTCCCAGATGCTGCTTTGGTCTGATCTCAATTTTATTACCTTTGATGATTCCCTGCACTTTGTAATACCAGGCTCCATTGCTGTTCATTAGACTCAACAGTGGTTAGGCAGACACTAGCTAAAGCCAGGGTTTTAAAAGGAATGCCCTTTGATTTCATGTGGCTAACTTGTGTAAATTACTGTAAATCCTTCCTCAAAATCCCTTGAAATGTATGTTCATGCATGTGTGTATCTACGCAAAACTGCAGCCATGAGAACATCACCAGGCTGCTAACAAGCCAAATGATTAAAACCCGAACCAAACAACAAAAAAGCTATTTTGCAGTAAACCACCTTGAGTAAGATAACATCTGCTATTTAATCTATTTTTTGTACATACACACACACTTACACAAACATGCACCTACTCTTTTCAATTCTTATGGTTTCTCCACACCTGTAACACTACAAGACACCTAATACTCTCCAACAGCTGGGCAGTCAGACCTGGTCATTTTATATAAAAATTTCTGCTAAGAAAATGCTCATGAGATGTATGTCAGTGATGACATTGTTGCTTATTATTTTAAATAACTAGATCTCTAATATTTTATCTTATTGTTCTGGGCTTTTTCTCACCTTCATTATCTACTCCTAACTAGGTATGTGAGCAGAATCAAATTATTTGGCGTATCTTTCTGGACAGCAGCTATAAATTCTTGACTGTGCAAAAAAGTATGCACATTTGGACACTATCAGTAAATACCCAAAGGCTTAACTTCCAGCATCAAAGATTTTGAAGTACTTTTATGATTTAAATGAATGTGAATGGAAAGATTTCATATAAATACAAGCTGTCAGGGTTTGGCTTGAATTGATCTAAACAAGGTAATACTTTAAAATGTCTTTACCTGCCTCTTTGCTCATTGCTACAGCAAAATATGCTAAGCAAAAGGGGAAAAAAAAAACCACCAAACCAGTTACTTAGTTTGCAACAACTGGAAATATTCACAGTAAAGTCAGAAATTATGAAGCTTAGCAGATGTTGACTTTAATGAACATTTTGGGATTGAGTTGCAAGTGTTTATATAAATCTCTCAAAAAGAAACACGGCTGGTATTTTTGGCTATGTGGAAACCTTTGTAAAACTTGAATTTTCTTTTAACATTTTTATTCAGTGAAACCCAAATGAAAGCTAATCCTTGGAAGAAAAAGCAGTGTATGTCTAGACTGACAGCACAACCCCTTTACAATCCAACTGCCATCGCTGATTTTCAGACAGCTTTATTTCAGACTTGCTTAAATATATTGTTTTCAAATTTTGACTTTTTTTCCTAGAAAAGAGTTTAATTTCACCTTCAAACTTCAGAGATATTCCTAGCTACAATTTAAGTCCATCTCTCTTTTTTCTGATACGTAATTCAGAACAGTGTCATCTCTCATTGCACAATCAACATGAATTTAAGAACAGTGCAATGGTTTAACTTCTATTACCCATAATGAACAATTTTTCAACACAGACATTTCACATCATGTTGTGTCTCAAGTAGTGTACATCTTACACTACTCTACTTATTGATGGAATGGAATAAACAAACAAAAACAACAAGCTACTCAAATTCCTCAGATCGGACAGTGACTAATTAAGTGTTAGCATCCAGGAAGGGTGTCAAACCAAACAAGGGACAAATAGAGCTTGTTTGCCACACTTTTAATCAAAAAAATACTTATGAAACATATAACTGGTCATCTTGATAATGGAAAAACAAATAACAAACATAACTCATAAAAGCTGGAGTGTGTAGATTTTGTCCAAATGAAAGTGTCTGGGAAACTTGCAAGTAAACTAAAGCTGATCCTGCAAACTCCTCCATCCAAGTGATATTTAACCTCAAGAAAATTATCCAAGGGTTTTGGTTTACAATAGGGTTTTGATTTAAAGAATGAGATCCTTTAAACTGTACATGTAGTCTAATTTACAAAAAGTGGAAAAGGCCACACTCATTTTGAGAACCAAGATCTCATTTGACAGAAAATAATAAAGTCTGCTAATTCCCACGGGCCAGCCTCTACCACTGAATATTTCACTCTCATTTTTTGACTTGCACTATGAGTTAAAAGACCTTTTCCCCAGGATGTATTTTTCCTAGGGCCAGCAATTTCTCACCTGTCGAAAAAGGAGGTTAGCTACACAGGCTTTTGCTTACAGGGAATAAAAGCTCCATTTTAGATTATTCTGTTCTAAAGCAAACTCTTTCCAAGTTGTCTACTAAGAAAAACCTACTGTGACAAAGTAGTTAATTGCTTTTTACAGGCATTATTATATCAACAGCTTAGTCTGTTTCAATTAATATGAAGTAGAATTCAGGTCTCCTTCCACTCACTCTTCCCAAAAACATTATTAAATATAAACTTAATTCCACAACACTCTGCCAAAATTTAATAATTTCATTAACTGGACTACCTAACAGACTTTTATTACACAACATACTAAATTATATAAACATAATTTTTGGCATATGTGTATTTTAATTCAAAGCCCAAGTTGGACAGCACAATGCAACATTTGGCAAATCACAATCTTATCTTGGCTTTTGTAGTAATGATGTCTAAACAAAAGTAGACATTTACTGGCAATAGCCAACAGGAGAACTTGTGTCTTTTCCTTTTCACAATTCACAGTATCATGCTGGCATTTGTTATACATTTTTAAGCACATTTTGACAGCTAAAAATATCCCACATCATATCTCAATGTAATGGCTGTTTTACATTATATTTTTGTATCTAATCCACTTTAAAAAAATGATGATCCAATTATTTTTGGGATAAAAGAATTCCTTAGAAATTCTGGTAATTAAATCTAGCAACCTGGAGAATTCCTTGAGTGTCCTATGATTTTTTTTTTCTGTGATCTCATATAGGCAAATTCAAGACAGCTCCTATGCAAGCAGTGTCCAAGTTGCTTCAAGCATACGAGCCATATCAAACAGATTTAAAAGATTATTGCACTGCTGAAAAGGAATGAGGTGAGACAGAAGTGAATTGCCACGCTTTGAGCTCACTGGCTGACCTTCCAACCCCTCCTCAACTTGTTCCTGCACACTCCAAAGCATAAAGCTGCCTCGTCTCTTCAAGAAAAGAAAACCATGTTGGAATGCAAGAAAATGTAAGAATGTAAGAAAACACCCTAACAAGAGATAAAGGGAAGCAGGTACTTTGTTTTGCATAGGAGATAACTGATTTCACTGGAATTTGGTTTGAAATAAAATCATCTTAAATGAGACATGATTGCCCTGAGGATTGCTTTTGTTTGAGAACCTTATGCTTTCTCTATTTAACCTAACACTTACAAGGATTCTCTTTAAAGAGAGCAATGATTTATCAGTATGCTTACATTGCACTGTTGACAACACTTCAGTTTCATCAGTTTTACTATTTTCCCAAGGAAAGTTAACTTCCAGCTCAATATGGAATTTTCACAGGACAACAGAGAAAAAAAAAACTTTTTAAACTAGCAAAATGGGATCACAGAAACTCAAAAGTCCTTGACAAGTATAATATATGCAGGTGTTCTACCAAAATTACTTCAAGCTTTTATTAGAAAGATTAGGTACTTCAAACAAAAAGAAAGCTTTTAGAAAGGACTATTTAGGTGTTAAATTTTTTGAGGATAAGTAGGAATGTTTTTCCTTGCATATATGAAAGAAATGCCACATGTGGGATGTGCAGCTGACCAACAAACTTACTTGAATGCATAAATGATTCATGCAAAATATACAACCATATGTGAAGGCTTCGAAATTCAAGCAGATAGTGCAGGGGCTGGGCAAGCACAGCTCTCCTGCTTTGCTAATATCATCTCCCAGATTGTTTATGCAGTGTCCTGAGAGTGTCAACTGATGTGGATAGTACTGGAAACTTTCAGGCACAATTAACCTCTGTAGCCTCTTAAATGCAGTTTCACCTACAATACACAGGTCTGTATTACGGAAAAGGGAAAAGTTAGTTCAGGCCGAATTGTAACATTTCACAGAGAAGTGCCTGATTAAAGTCAGGCATACAGACAGTAAGAGAAAAGGAAAACAGAAAAAAATAACTTGTCATGTGGTGCCCGTTATCTCCATATATCAGCTGCAACAGTCCACACTTCTATGACATCTTGATACATCAGTAGAATCCTTGGAATAGCTTTGGTTCTGTCTTAGAATGGCAGGAACAAATGAAATTATACCTAAAGGCTTCAGGAAATAGTACATGGAAAAGGTCTGTCACAAAATGAAAGAAAAAAGTCAAGTCATTTTTTTCAACCCTCCTCAACACAGAAGCAAGAGACCTGTAAGGATTACCTCAAATGTCAATACACAACCACATAAACCACACTGTTTCCTATAGTGCTTTTCTAAATACAAATGTGTGTTTAGTATGAAAAAAGATAAAACTTCATGAAAAAAGTTCTGGCTTGCACTGTATCTAGAACAAATGCAGTTGTCTTGCTACTCCCGAAAAGAGTCAGGAGAAGAAATGCTTTTCTTGGGGAGCAGAAAACAAATGTAATTCCCAATGTTTACCGTAAGTCCATTGGTAACATTCGGGAATGAAGTCAAGGAAGCAAAGGTAGAGCTCTGCCTGTTCCCTCCTACATATGAGATAGAGAGACAATGACTAACGGAAAGGTTTCTGCACGGAAAGCAACCATTCTGTGTGCAGTGTTAAGCCATTATGGGTATGTGCCCTAAGTCTCTAGTATTACAAATTCAATAATTCAATAACTTTTAGAGACCGAGGCTACCTAAGGACTAGTTGGAACTATCTACTCCTTCACTCGTACTGACATCAGTGCTGTGAGTCTCAATCATTAACGTAGACATTCTACAGACTCCCAGACTGCTTGCCTAGATCAAGAACTTGGACACAGGCCTATATGAAACACAAGCTACTCATGCTCTGTGTTTAGCATCAGGTCAGTGAAGAGCCTGGTTATTATGGCAAAGAATACTACAGCTCGCTACTGAGCATTTATTTGCTCACACTTCCAAGTCTTTTCCTACTTTGAAATTAGTAAGGTATATATGAAACCTTTATGACCAAACATTTGACCAGAAATAACGATGCCCATCATTATTTCAGATGGTCAGATTATTTCATTTGAAAATATCACTAAATTAATTTCATCTTCCCATAGAAATAATGGGATCCAACCAAATTTTCAATTCAACTTTCTAAAAATTATGATAAAATTAATTTTTTATACTTTTAAAGAAAAAACATCTTGTTAAGCTTACTATAGTAAAAAAAAAAATCAATTTGGTCAATTTTCATGATAGATTTCTAATTCCTACAAAATGTCATGCTTGATCTAAACTGACATTATTTTGGACTTTGATTTTGTAGGAAAGTCTGTTTCACTTACATCATTTCAACATCCTTAAGAAAACTGCAAAAATAAGTTCCTTCCCCAAAACACCCATAGGCCAGTATTCTCCTTTCCAATTTCAAGAGACGTCTTACATGCAAGTCAATGAGAGTAGAACATTACATGATAAATTACTTCAACTCACCCTTGTTTACATCAGCTGTATTCTGACCATCACTCTTAACAGAGTACTTCACCCTTTCCAACACTCTGCCCTGTCAGACACACTGTAAACCAGGCCCATTTCTACAGACCACATTTCTTCTAGTAACTGGGCAGAAGTCAGCTATGGCCAAGTGGTAGGTGTGAGGTCTGCTTGGGGATTTGTTAGTTTTGGCAATCTTGGAATTTCTCTTTTAGGTCTGGGACACGGTGCGCAGTTCTGGTTTAGGACCAGGTGGCTAGAAGCAGTTCTAGATAGGCAGGTAAGTGAACGCATTATTCTACTAGAAAAGGGCATGTGTCTACACAGAAGCAACCAGAAGACCCACAGGGTATACTTCAAATTAAACTGCAGCAGAAAAGCTAGTAAACTTGGGTTTGGAAAGCAAGACAGCTGTGTTTCCAGGGTGCCACACAGGAATTAATATGCTCCACCAAGACACATAGGATGTAGCTATGCTGCTTTGCATCCAGAACCACAGGAAGACAGTGGGCTATGTCTCAGCACACTGCTGTTTAGCAGTGAAGCTGGCACATTAAGATTAGCAGAGGGAGATAATATAGCTGCCTTCTACATGTACATTGTAGTGGTGAACTCTAAAGAAGCAAAGCTGTGGGGCAGTGAAAGACGCTACTGTGGCAAAAGAATGGGAAGTGTTGTGCTGATTATGAACGTATTTTGATTGAAAATAAAAATTATTTGTAGCCCTTAAAGGAGTGAGATCGTGGAACAGCCTTCAGCTACACAATATCATGAGCAAACCTACCCAGTGTTAGTTGAACTTGGTAAAGTTCTGAACAAATTTACATGACAAGTACTGGTGATAACAGGGGCTATATCAGGGTTCCCAGGAGGTATTTCTTGGTCATGCTTTCCTGTGACTTGGCATAGTTTTAACTAACAGACACACACTGACCAAGTGCAACAAATTCCCATGGCCAGGCAGTGCATGCAGCTGAGCTCCCCAGTCATCGTAAACCACACAGCAATGCCACCAGCTTCCTTATCCTGTGACACAAGGCCTGCTCAACCACTTTGAAGTGATCCACCAAAAGTTGCTGCGAAAAAAAGAAGCCAGAGAACAACAACTAGAGATTATTATTTTTTTGTACCATAAGTTCACTGGTTACACATTACATGGCTTTGCAGCTGTTACACAAACCACCCCCTGCCTACCTACAGCTCCTCAACTGCCACAGACAGGATGTCTGTAGGTGGGAGAGGCCATCTGGAAGTGCCCACCTTGGGGATGAGAGAGCATTCTGGAAGTGTAGTAACGATGCCATTGATGCCACACATAGATTGCTGTTCCACAGAAAACATTTGCTGAAACTGTCCAGTAGGGATGATTCCAACTTTCGTGTTTTAGCTTTTAAATTTATGCAGATAAGAAGACAGTTTCTAAGGGAGTTGCAGGGCACAAAAGATGAGAGCTTATTGTGTGAATTCAGAGTGCTCCTGTCTTTCCACTGCAGCTTGCAGCACAAAGAATTATTTTTTAATTTCCTTTTCTTCTTTATTCCACAACTGACCTTTTCCTTTGGCTATTTCAGCCTTCTGTAAAGCTGACATCCACAACTTTTTCCAGGATTGGCACAGCCCATAAAATCAACTGGTATGTTCTTCTGGGCTAGGTTCTAAGGTGATATTATTACTTTTATAAGGTGCTGAAATCATACCCTTCATAGAAGTTGAAATCACAGTGTGAATAAATTGGCTACTTTACACTGCCAATTTCAGAGACATAGGAGGAATTAATAAGTGAGATTCTGGACTGCTACACTTAGGTACAGAGTCAAAACTCCATCCTCTCTGTTCAGTGTCTAAATGATTTTTGTGATTTTATATCAAATGTCACTCCCTTTAATACTCCCTTTTCTGTTCTGCTTTTGAAACATCCTGCATCCCTGCAATGAATCATGACTAAGGGAAAAAAGCCCCAAAACTATACCAGCCAGTCTTCATCTAACTTCCCCAGATGAAGCTTAGCTGCTCTCCAAACAGTCCAGTGTACGCTTGCTTTTATCAATCAGGATGGCTGAAACCTTGCATTTACACCAGACTCTGCATGGGGAAAATTATGGAATGCTAACATGAGCTGGTGAGATTTAGTAGACTCCAGCAGAACAAATCGCTGGAGGGTTTCTCCTCTACTTACTCACTTCTGGCAGTGATTTTCTGATTGCAATAGTATCTTAATTTTTTCAGTGTCAGACCTGTTTCTCCTGCCTTTCTGTAGGTAATTTTCTTCTGTTCTTGAGTGAATAACTTTTCTTCAGTTAAATCTAGCCCAAACACTAACTCATCCATAAAAGCTTAACAATATTAGAAGGAAGCAAATTAAAATTATGAATTTAGAATTCATATGCAAAATTGGCTGGTTTTCAGACTGTGCACTTCCAAAAGGACAGACTCTCCAGCTGGTATCTGCAGTGAATACATTAACAGCACTTAAAACATTTATCTTTCATGATAAAACAAACTCGGTTCCCAAACTCTTCCAAAGGACAGCTTCTGGGTTACCAGCAGCTTCTATCCTTGCTCATTAAGAAAAATTCATTTTCAAACATTTCCAGTTATCTTGAATCCTCTGGCTGGTGGGCATTTTTACCAAGAGAAGACATTTTCCAATACCTCTGTCTTTAGACAGAATTGCCTATTGTGTCTTTTCAATTACTTCTGTAGACTTTTCTTCTACTTTCTGTATCTTTAACTGGTGTTAACGTCATCATTTAATATCATATATATACACATCTGAGACATACTCTGCTATACAAAATAAACAGTATTACACTTTACCCTTCAATTCACATGTCTATTAAGAACATGAATATTATCCTTTGTATTGTGAACACAAAATAAGGAACAGAGTAGAATCATCAGTTCAGGGATTTATGGTGGAATAAGCTTGAATAAAGATAAAAAAAATCCTGTTTTTTAAACTCTCTGCCTCAGTCCCTATCTCTGAAGGAGGGGAAGATAACAGCTGTATTTCAAGATTTGATTAGCGAATGTCTACAGAAATGAAAAAGTCTTACAGCAAATTGCAACCTCAAGATCTGTAGCATGATATTTCTAGATTTTCTTTAATACATGAGAATTTCAACTATTTTTTTTCATTTTTGCTGCAACTCAACAAAATTTCTGCCACTTCTTATCAAAAGTAAACAAGGAGTTACTGTTCCGAGTACAAATGTGTCACTACAGTGAAACAGTCTGCGCCCCTAACACAAGACTCTGTAACAGTTTTTTTTCTAAAGACCTCTTACCCAGTTGAAAAGTTCACCTTACTGTAACAGTTATTTTTATTTAGAGATATTTTACCTTTTTGTTCCTAATGAAAGCCAATTAGAAAAATGAGGGCAAGAGGTTAATCATACATCTGGTCTCTCTAACATAGAGGTTTATCTCCTGCATGTTGGTGATGATAATTTAGGAGAGGGGCACAAAGGAAAAGAAAAACTTCTCTGCCCTAACACTTGAATATTTTTCTATTATGAAAACAGCTGCCTCCATTTCTCATTTGACATACGAAATAGCTCTACCATAAAAACTTGTTTTTCAGCTTTGTGTTTAATTGTTTGAGCCAAGAAAAGGAGGTGAAGAAATAAGACAGATCTTACTTGGGCTGACACTGTTTAAAAAGTAGGCTATGGCAGGCATGGCTCTCATTATATTTAAGTGAATTAGTCTGTTCCCTTTAAAAAAGAAGGAGGGAAAAAAGGAGAGATTAACAAGCCACCAAGGGCCTGCTGTAAGATTTTGACACTTTTAGTGGGTTATGACGTATGACTTCTGAGTACCAGCTCTCCTTCAAAATCAGAAAACAAATCTACCATTTGGATAAGGAATAATAATTTAAAAAGCAACAACAAAAAACTTTGCTACAAGGTCATGTTAACTCTGATACATTAGCATGGTATTTATTGGACCAACAGCATGAGACAAGTTTTTTAACAGCCTAAACTCTGAAATCATAAGATCTCTACAAGTCTCTAACATTTGCCATCTTGCTAGGTAAAGCATATGTTATCATCTTCCTGAAGTCATTAATCTAGTGTCCAAATACTGCAATAATGACACAGATTTCTACTTATTCTACTTATTCTAGATGTTTCACACCATAAGAGCTTTTACACCATAAATGGACAGAGTGATTTCCCAGAGGTGCTCACAGCAACAGTGGCACAAGGATTATACCTGAAATTGTAAGTGTGCTCTTCAGTTAAGGATCATACAGATTCTTCAGAAGCTACATCTTAGGTGGCACATTAGTTGTAACACAAGTTTTGCATGTAGGACTTTGATAGCCTGACACACAAACACATCTATAAATTAAGAGCTTTATATATAATTTTGACTAGCTACTGTGAAAAGCAGAAAGATTCTGAAACTACCATAAAAATATTTAGTTGAAAAATCAACAATGTGAATATTAGAAAATGCCAGAATGAAGTTCACTGAAACACCAAAATTACGTTCCCATCCTCATTATGGACTTAATGAGAAGTGTCTGGTAACCTCAGCTATAACATCTTGTATTAAGAAAACAGAGGTGTTTTTACGTACTAGTTATCCTGCTCATCCTCACAGATACTTCTTCTGAGTCTGTACTGGTGCGTGAGCATAGATATTTGTATTCCTTGTCTCTGTGGCTCCCTTTTTAAGGATTTTAAACTGTGAATAAGGTTTGGAGGTCCCTGGGTAAGAGACCTGACTAACACTTTCTGCATCTGCATAGTGGCAGTTTTTTTGTTGCATTACTGAATTGAATAGTTCAGACAGAACGTAAGATCTTCTGTAATATAAGCACAGTGGTTTGCCTTTTTTTTTTTTAGGTTTCATTTCAGACACAGGAGTTACTATAATTCAGACTGTACTGAAAAGCTACATCAGTCTTTGTTTACATCAGTCTTTGTTGCACCCTGAGTACAGTTGAAAACAAAAGGTTATTACATCTTGCTGCCCTTTATAGTCTACTGTGTGCATTTATAATAGCAAAAGCGAAAAGGAAAGAGTTCCACAGAAAAATTATTATATAAATTTTACAATAGTGTTTTTCTCCAAATCCTCAACTTTGCAAAATGTTTCCTGTTTCATAAGCAGAATCAGCTGCAAACAGAGTCCACACACACATGTGTGGCAGATCTGAGGGAATAAAGCAAGCATGGTGAATTTTGAGCAAATCTGGATAATGCTTTGAGGAAGTATTTGGTGTGTGGTCTGAGGCAAGAAGCCACAGAGAGGCGGAAGTTAATCTTATGTACTCCCCAGCTGCAGATATGTCTTTCTGAGAGCAGACTGCAGCAGGAGACACAGAAGAAATGACCAACAGACCAGATTAATACCACATGAGCCAAGTGTCAGCCTCATTATATGTGTTTTCACTAAAGCTGAAAAGACTTTAACGTGGATGGCTGTCATTTCAAAGAGAAGTTGTGACATGTAAAAGTAACTGCAATAAGTTAAACTGAAAGAATAATGTATGTCACACTAAAGAGGAAGTATCAATAAAAAAAAATGATAGGCAAAGAAACAAAAACCAAATAATTCCAGAAGCTTAACTCCAACACACAGACAGTGTTTCAGGGAAATTAAGGCAGTCACAAAAATATATGATAGAGCCAAATACAACAAATATTAGGTGGAGATCATGCTCAAATGTTTTTGACTGATAGGCCTGACAGTAAAGAGAGGAGAATGAAATCACAACTATATTTTAACTGCTTAATCATTAAAATTATATTGTGACTATAATGTTCATGCAGACCAACCAGATCTAGAGCTCAGCTTTACATAAAGTCAGATCTATTCATGTCTACACTCCTGCTGTTTGCTTAGAGTCAATTATGCCATAATTTTTTGTATTATGCTATGCAACAAATTTGTTAAGTGCTTGCAAGAGAGGCTATCTAATATTTTTTTCTTCTGGGGAAACTTACATTTTTTTCTAGTCAAACACCTAAGTCTTCCAGAGTTAAGAAGTAGCCTATTCTTACCTGTTCTATAAGACAACAAACTTTTGCTATTACTTAGATCCAAACCTTTCTGTAAAAAGGGAATGAGTACTCTCTAGGTGGGCTTTTTTCCTGGCATTCATCACAGTGTTAGTGTGTTTCACAAATAATTGGTTTTCATAATACCCTTGGTCACGTAGGAAGTATTGCTATCCTCATTTTATAAGCAGCAAAGAGCCAAAGAAAGATCAGAGCCAGACACATTTATAAATTTTGGGGTACGATGAATTTCGAAACATATATAGGACCTTATATTTCATAATACCTAACACTTTATAATACTCCCTATACTCAAATGATTTAGTTCCCACAGACCATCCTTGTGCCAAGTTGTTCAGTCTTCTTCCCCTCTCTCTTTAATCAGACTGATTCTGTGTTGCTTGACCATCAGCAGGAGGAGCACAGGGAACTCAGAAGAGTCCCCCAGCTCCATTTATGACTGGGTTATCTTCACAGAGCATGGTGAAGAACACGAGTCCTTAGTTTTCCACAGTACTACATCACTATTCCAGTCCTTATGCATTTCAGTCTTGTTTTGATAAAAAAAATAATCCATTGTGGTCATTAAGATTCTTTCTAAAGTTAAAAAAAACCACAAACTCCTCTACAAAGAAAGCTGGTGTTGGACATTTTCTTTCCCAATCAAGCTAGTTGCAACCCTAATGGAGCAGCTGTTCTGAGGTACACCATCCAGCTGAAACGCATCTCCTCATCCAAAGCCCTGTAGCAGAGTATTTTACACACTGCATTTACTAATAGTAAACTTTCTGCGTCTTCCATGCAGCAGTCTTAAAATGTTTTTAGTAACGTTGGTGGGTTTGGTCTTGCAGCTCCTTAATACATAGTTATCATCAGCTTTGAAACAATCAACAGGCACTGTTCTTGACTGGTTTATGCCATATGAGGAAAGGAAATATCAAGGAATAACTAAGTAATACATAGCTGTTACAGCATCTCAATGCCACAGGATGGGTTCCAATTACCAACCCTCAGTTTATTCAGGCATGTGAAGCTGTGAGAGAAATGGTTCATTTCTCTACATAGTACTTTGGGCAGAGATTTTTGTTAGTATTTTCCTCCCTCCCCCTCTCCTGCTGTATCTCCCACCATATGTGGCAGTAAGAAACTTCATCACTGCCAGGATGGATAAAATTGACAGTCTGTATGATCTCGGCCTCTCTCTCCATCCTCCTTGGCCTAGGACCAGGGCTGCCCACAAAGCAAAGACCAAATGAAGTATCAGAACTGCTTAAATTAAATCCACTTCTGGGACTCAGAAAGGGCATAATTTGCACCTTCCAGTGCTAACTCTAGTAAATTTTGTTTTGGAAGTGGTTTAAACTATGCATTGCTCTAAGAAGTGAGCATATTGCTTGTGTGTGCTCATGTGTCTTTGGAAGCAGAGGCGATGCTGGTCTGTGAATACTCTACTAGCAGATATTACAGTAATTGTTATTGTTTGTAATCACAAAATCACAGAATAGGAGGGGTTGGAAGGGTCCTCTGGAGTTCATCTAGTCCAATATCACTGACAAAGCAGGTTCACCTACAGCAGGTTGCACAGGATAACATCCAGGTAGGTTGTGAGTGTCTCCAGAGAAGGAGACTCCAGAGCCTCTCTGGCCAGCCTGTTCCAGTGCTCTGTCACCCTCACAGATGCACCATGGAAAAGAGTCTGGACCCATCCTCTTGACACCCACCCTTTAGATATTTATAAGCATTGATAATATCTCCTCTCAGTCTCCTCTTTTCCAGGCTAAACAGACCCAGGTTCCTCAGTCTGTCCTCTAAGATTGATGCTCCAGTCCTCTCGTCATCTTTGTAGCCCTCTGCTGTGCACTCCTCAGTAGTTTCTTGTCTTTCTTGAACTGGGGAGCCCAGAACTGGACACAGTATTGCAGATGTGACCTGCTGGCCACACTCATTCTTAACGCACCCGAGGATACCACTGGCCTTCTCGGCAATGTTGTTGGCTCACAGTTAACTTAGTTTCCATCTGGACTCCCAGGTCTGTGGAGCTCCTTCTCAGCAGGTCAACCTCCAACCTGTACTCATGCATGTGGCTGTTGCTCCTCAGATGCAGGACCCTACACTTACCTTTGTTGACTTCATTAGGTTCCTCTCTGCCCAACTCTCCAGCCTGTCCAGGTCACTCTGGATGGCACTACAGCCTTCTGGTGCATCAGCCATTTCTCTCAGTTTTGTACCATCAGAAAACATGCTGAGGCTACATCCCTTCATCCATGTTACTGATGAATACAGTGGGCAGGGCTGGACTCAGTACTGACCCCTGGGGAATACCACTAGCCACAGGCCTCCAACTAGAGTCTGTGCTGCTGATCACAACACTCTGAGCTCTGCCATTCAGTCAGTTCTCAATCCATATCACTGTCCTCTCATCTAACCCACACTTCCTAAGCTTACCTATGAGGATGTTATGGGAGACAGTGTCAAAAGCCTTGCTGAAGCTGAGGTAGACCACATCCACTGCTCTCTCCTCACCTACCCAGCCAGTCATGCCAACATAGAAGTTTATCAGATTGGTCAAGCATGATTTCCCCTTGATGAATCCATGCTGACCACACCTGATAACCTTGTTCTCCTTCACATGCTTAGAGACGACATCCAGAATGAGCTGTTCCAACACCTTTCCAGGGGTGGAGGTGAGGCTGACTGGCTTGTAGTTTCTTGACTCCTCCTTATTGCCCTTTTTGAAGGCTGGGATGACATTGGCTTTCCTCCAGTCCTCAGGCTCCTCTCCTGTTCTCCATGACCTTTCAAAGACGATGGAGGGTGGCTTTGCAATACAACACCTGCCAGCACCCTCAGCACTCATGGGTACATTCCATCAGGGTCATGGATTTGTGGGTGCTGAGCTTGCCTAAATGATCTCTAAACTGATCCTGCTTGACCAAGGAAAAGTTTTCCTTTCTCTAGACTTTCTCTCTTACCTCCAGGGTCTGAGATTCCTGAGGACCAGCCTCAACTGTAAAGACTCAAGCAAATAATAATAATAATAATAATCATCATCATCATCATCATCATCATCAATCAATCGTACTTGTACAACATGTGCCTTCATCCAGCATCTTTACCTGTAAGACACTGAAACAAACATTTCCTTCCATTTCTTACATGCTACTCATTTCCCATGCTATTTCTGTCAGAACCAGGCAAAGTGATAACTTGCAGAACTTCCAATGGTTTGGATGTCTGGTTGTACCTCAGAACACCCAATGAAACTCAGCTTGTACTAGCCTTCTGCTCCAGTTTACACACAGTGGTACGGTAGCCCAGCCTTCTGGCTAAATTACCTACTGATGGCATACCAGGTAAGCATAGCATTTAAACAACACACCTGTCTTTTACAGGAGGAGGTTATCTTTCCAGCCTTTGAAGAGCCAGCTGTGCAACCAGGCCTAGACTTTGAAAGAGACTAACAAAAAGTGGCCACAGCTTAGCTGACATGGTTAGCTCTAGACTCTTTCTGCTGTTTTGGATTTTGTTCTGTTTTTCCCACGTTACCATTAGTTTTGCAGTTACAGATCCCCAGTGGGCACACACTGTACTTCAGTTATTAGCACTAAGATTCTGACAAAGGAGAGGTGTCCTGTCATCAAAACGTGGGTCACCTGCACTGGTATGTTATTCCTGAGACAGAGGAGAGGGGACACAGTGAAGTCACCGAAGGTTACATTTCAGGGGAAGGTCTTCATTAGCTTCTTTGTCTCCAAGGGACAGGTGCCACAGGTACAAAGATACTTCCTGCAGGTGAGAGAGGTACTTCCAGATTGACATTGTTTACACTTTTAATGTTTACCTCCAGCAAAGCCACAGGGAAAAAATAAGTATCAGGGAAATACACAGAGATAAACTTTGCTCTGGTGAAGTCAAAAGACTGTTTCAGTGAACAGCAGGAACTTCAGCATCTCCTAAAATGTCATTAAAAACTTATTAAAAGAAGGCATTTAAAACTGCAGTCTTAGAAAATTCACTTCATATTAAATACAGCTATCCCATATCCTATTCTAGAGCATATATTCCCTGGCTCACTGTAGTAACAAACAATTTCTGAATATATGAACTTGCAACTACATAACTACTTCAAATCTTAAAGATAAGCTTATAAAATATGACATACTTGATAACACTGAACAGTCATAAAAACACCCTATTCCATCATCAAAAGATTAAAACACTTAAAAGTTTAGGATATCTTGATGTCACTCAGGTGTATGTTTCTCTTAACAAATATAGTGGATAGTACTGGTATAGGGAAAAACTAAAGAAAAACCAACCAAACAAAACCCCAACTTTTTTATTCTTTAACACAGATTTGCTTGTGGCTGCTTGAAATAGCTTATTACTTCCAAGGGCAATTCTCCCCACCTTTATGCTTGCAAGTACCCTATACTGGCTTTGACATTAAGTAGCGGGTTATTAATCCTCTTGAACAGAGTAATGTGAAATAGAGAGTAATGTGAAGAAGAGAATCCCAGATCATGTACCAAACAGTATCTACTATCTACAGAACAAGGTCAGAAAAGACACAATGAAATAGGGAGTGGGAAGAGTTTATATACTTTTAAACAAATTCAGCAGCCACCTTAATGGCTTCATAGGTCCAAGCTGTGAGCAAACTGATGATGCAGTGAGATGAGACAAGACAATTCAACATCACTGAGGGTTCACAGCTGCCAAAAAGGGTAAGCCATGCTCCCCCTCTCCCCACTTCTCTCCCATTTATGACACATGCTGCCCCTATTTCTTTCTTGTCATCCTTTCTAGGGTTGCTCTGGCACCCGTCACACTTTCCATCACCTTCCTCTAATGTGGGCATGATATCCTTGATTTATATTCAGCCTCCACTTAGCACCATGACTTAATTCCAATTAAACAACATCCCAAATGCTTCCAAAATGCTTAAGCATTCCCTCCCTAACTCCCACACACATACTGACTACAGCTGCACAGATGTGCATCAGGAACCTGAAAGAAAACTTACATTTCCTTTATTTTTGTGCAATGTTTCAACCTCTAATATCAGTGGCAGAAGGAGGAAGAGCAACTAGACTCCTCAAGCGCCCCATTTTCACTTCTGCTCCCCATGTAGGAAGACGAGTTAGGAATTGCAATAACCAATGAAATTTATTGTCCTTCACATATGTTTTTCACCATGAGAGGAGTAGGCGCCATACTGCTGTACTAAATCAAGGTTTATGAAGGATGTGATATCTGTTTTTATATAAAATTAATGAGTATTCGTGTTTCTAGTATCTGTAGCCTTTTCCTCTCTTGCTTAAACACCAGAAACTATGGAAGACGGAGGGAGATAAGGAATGAAAATATTTTGTGTAGTTTCAACATTTCCTTTTTCTTGAAAGTCAACTTCGATGTGTGTGAAAATTCTTCTTTAACTGTAGAAGATATACACTACTGTCAGATTATTTAGAGGTAAATGTGAAAGGGGACAGGCTAATAATTCTTTAGGCTAACTATAAAATAGGAGAATGCTTTACAGCTGACACTGTGAGTATATCAACCCAGTAATTGGATGCACGTGTTAGTAGCAGTAAAAAGGCACTGTCCAGTTGTCCACCTTACATGGGAATCTACTTTGAGTGTATTCTTTGATTTACTGTTGCAATTAGAACTGAATGTTCAAAGAAAGAAAACAAGAGACCTAATTTAAAGCAAAGAGTGCCTTTAAAGCCACTATTTAGTGTGCGACGGGGCTCACTTGTAATAATTTCTTTCCCCTGCAAATGCCATTTGTTGCACTGTACTCCTGAAGTAGCATAATCAGTTTTAATAATCCACTCAGATAATTAATTTAGTTTTAATATCCATTCAGTCATTAAAGACTAAGCCACTTCCTCATCACTCCTACCCTTGAAGATTTTAATTTTCTTAATAAACACAGAGTTTTCCCAGGCTAGCTTTTCAAAATTTCATGTAGCAGTGTTTCCTGTCTCCTTTTTTACTATGCTGTAACCAACAGAGATGTTTTACAACAAATAAGCACTATAAATAGAAGCCATTATTACAGCTACGAAAGGATCTTTCTAGTTAACAGATCTAATGGTTGCAAGTACCACTGACTCCTTTTCTGTGTTCAAAGCACCTCAGCAATGAAAGGCTGCAAGATATTAAAACTGCATCAAAATAAGTTGTCAAAGCAAAAGAAGAATTTGTTTGATAAGTACATACAGTTAGGCTAGCAGTACTGGTATACCTACCAATCAAGAAACATTTGTATGCTAATATTAACTAAATGTGTCCTCCATTTCTGATCTGATAATTCATTTTTGATAGCACAAAGCAAGCAAAGGTTACTTTTTTGTGTAGTTTCATCAAGTTAATGTTGGTTATTAATGCTGATAAACTGTTCAAACTATTGCTGATTCAAACTATTTGTGCTGTTCAACATGGCAAAGAGGTCATGAGAATAAACCCCAGAGTATTATAGACTAATGTCCAGTGTCTTATGGTGACTGCAAGCAATGGTAACAAGTGTTCAAGATATGCAAACTGAAATTTCAAATTGGAGCTATTTTGGGGAGGAAGAGATTGTAAAAGTTTGATTCAGAACGCAATTCAGAAAATTGAGAAAAACACACACAAACAGGCCAGTCGGGAATATTCAGTCCCAAACTGACTGAATAATTTCTCTGCTTTGCTGACACTATTTCTATCATCCCAAATATTAAGCTTAAGAATAGAAATACAATATTGCTTACAAAGTCAGGTTGTTTTTTTCCTTTCACATTTGGAACCTTCCTTCTGCAATTATATTACTTGCTCAGAGGAAAAGTCACAATCCACCATGACAGGAGAAGTTCATACAGGTACTTGCTATTTTTAACTTAAGACACACATGTTAACAACATTTGGTCCTAGAAGGGTTTTTTCTTTCCCAAAATGAAAGGCTTTGTGGAATAAATGAAAACTCCTCTATTGCAGGATCAGATCTGACTTCCATTTGAAAAGGCCCCTATTCACACACACAGCTCAAAGACATCTGAAAGTCATCTTTAAGTGCCGTATTTCAGAATAGAGGTTCTTATGCTATGAGTGAATGCATCAAAGATGTTTCAGAAGTGTAAGCACATTCTGGAGTGCCCACTCAGCCAATGCTCTCTTAATGGGAAGCTCTGACCTAGTCGGTACCTGAATGCCCTCCCATTACAACAGCAGCATGGCATCTCTAAGCCTCCATGCCCCTTGCTTGGTATCTTTAGAGGTTTCAAGAAGAACAAACTTCCAATTCCCCCTAACGCTTTTTTTTTTTTTTTCATTTGCAAGTGGCTATAAGTTAAATTTATGAAGACAAAAAGACTTCTTACAACGGTGTATTTTGAACAGATTTATGACAGAGCTACGGTATCAACATGGAGTGTCCACAAGGCAAGAATGCAATAAGGGTAACAGGAGAGTGTCATGTAGATGTTAAATAGTACAATTCTTTCCACATCCATAAATCCTAAGTGCCTAAGATTGTATACTGCTAGTTATAAATTATGTAACTGAGCTCTGCAAAGCCAAAAAAAGACTTAAAATGAGCAATCACCTCCATCAGAACTTATGCATTTCATATTAAAGAACCTAAGATTCAAATAACTTCATTAAAACAGTATTATTTCCTATTTTAAGCCTTTCTGATTGGTAAAAAAGTAAATCAGATCTTTATAGAGAGTAAAACAACCAAACAATTATGCCTACTAATCAGTCTTCAGAAAAACAGAAAAGTTCTCACATTAATTTACAAACACCAGCTCATGAGGAATCGATAACCCCAAACAGCTAACTTAAGAAATGCCCAGTAGCAAAACAACATATTCCACCAAGTATTTTAATCTGGTTTGAGCTTTACAGCTGAGGTTAAGGTACCCAGAAAGCTTTATGATTTTATTACACCTGAGGTATAGTAAAAAAAACTGAGTATCAAACTGAGTATACTTAATCAAAACACTTCTAATGTTATTTTTATGTACATAACCCGATGTATAGTATAAGTCTATATTTATATGTCATGTATATATGTGCAGACTTAAAACCCTCAGCAGTAATGTTCAACATCTCTAGTAATTAGTGTGGTTGTTTACAATCTTTTTGGCTACAGAATGATGCTCAAAACCATCTTGCGATTAGTCACTACATTGCTAATCTGATCCCACAGTAACTAAAGCAAAACCAAAGACTACCAGGGGCTTCAGCAGATCCTAAAGCTATGTATAAAAGATAATTGCATGCTTAGGGGAAAACCCTTGAATAGCCTAGCTCATGAAAAGTACCTAATTATTTCATGTTAGCTCTCCCAGTCAATACTCTTACTCTGCAATTGCAGTGCCTTTGAACTGTTTGGATTAATCTACTTTGGGCCAATTAACAGACCCTCAGATGGTGTAAGCCCTTTTAGCTTTGCTTGAGCTAAATTAGCTCACACAGCTGAGGATCCAGCCCTTTCTTGTCCACCTACTTTGAGCAGAGGTGACACCAGACAGTGGCTGTGCTGCCATCTACCGTAGGTTTTGCGTAGCACTGCTTGGTCCAAAGCCCACAGGAATCGCTCCAGCAATTCTTCCCACCAACGCCCAGGCTCAATGACACAGACTCCCCAAACACGTATCAAAATAACGGCCTGATCTACAATCCTTGCTCAGGCAGAACTTCCTCCACAGACTGCAGGTTAGCTGCTGCTAACTGAGCATCACATACTGTGCTGCTTTTCTTCAGCTACTAAGATCTGCCCTCTAAATTTGAACACTAGTCTGTATGCCTCATAGCACCATTAACAGTTGCCTTAAGAGTCAATTGAAACTAGTATAACACCCGAAAGTATGTTCAAGTTTTCCTGAACCAGCTTGTCATATATCATATAACCCAATGCATGCCATATACTAAACTCAAAGAGTTTCACTATCTTCAAGAAAGCTTTCTGGGTGCAAGTAAAGTCAGAATCTGCACAGACGCATTTCTTTCTCCATTTTAACTTATGGCTTAAGCTTCTCTTGGTCATCCCAGCTCTCAAGTTGTAGTGAAAGCTTTTGTAATTGCTCTTTGGAGGCTTTTTGGTTTTGTTTTCACCCCAAGAAGCACTTAATTCACCAGAAAACAGTACAGCTCTCCTTATTCATGCATACAAATGGCTCTATCAAGAACCAGGGTGGGGGACTTAACAGCTGTGGTACTGTGGGATGACCTAGTACTTGCATTTTGAGGACAAACTTCCAGATGCAAGGAACAATAAAACAAAACCTGAAAAGTTTCCTACTTCTCTCTAGTGACAGGCATCCTCCAGCTATGCCAAATGCTGCAAGTCTCCCCAGCCTCCTGACAGAGCAGACAAAAGCCACCTCTGTTCCCAACATCCTACAGGTAGAAAAAGGCTGATGGGAATAGTTCCAAGCAACCAAGTTGGAAAACATCTGCCAGAGTAAACTTTAATTTAGCACACTCTACAGAAGATTTATAGAGCAAATCTATGAATGCTGCTTGAGCCATTTAAAGGCTGAAGACTAAATTCTGTTTTCTGAATGTTTATTCTGACTTTCACCAACTGTTCTGACTTGACAGCGCTTAACTGGCAGCCAGCCATGAAAGCTGTTGACTAATTACACAACATATCATGATCTTACAGCCCTACAGATAAGGCTTTACTGCACCATAAATGGATTTTAAATATTAGCATATGAGAAAGAGAAAATTAGCCTTCAAATTAGAGTACTTCAAAGTCTTGCGTGTCAAGAGTCATTATTATTTGTTTAGGAAAGCATGGTTTAAAAAGAGGGACTTTATAGAGATTAAGGAGCCTTTAATGTTAAACAGGCTACAATTTAGTGGGCAGGCTGGCTAACCTTTTATGCATGGTGGAAATGTAATTACATATTTTAGACTGTCTTCAAGATACCACATAATTGCATGAAATCAGTCCAGCGGGGGATTAGGGCATCATAAAGATGGCACAGCTACTCTGGAGGTTATGAAAAACATAGATTTGTGAATTGCAACATTTTGCTACACAGACACCCTTGAAATAAAGGCACAGTAAACACATTCTTAAATGGTCTCAGTCAATGTACTTTCACAGAAAACACAATTTCACACTGCAAATTATAATGACAGATTATAAGAAGAACATACAACTGTCTGACGTCTAATGTGATCCCAATTGTTATGTGTTTAAAGCTGTTGTACATTAGGTCGGACTTCGTGATTTGAGTGCAGTTAGCAAGTTGCAAGTTTTAAGATTATGGGACTCCTCTCTTTAGCGCACATAAACTTGAGGGACAGGATACAAAAACGTATAATAAAGACATTACTTTTATATGAAACAAATTACATTCTCCTCTCTTTTTTGACAATATTTTTTTTTTTTTACAATAACCACATCACTAAGAATGCTAATTCTCTGATGGAAAACTAGGAAAAAAAGAATCACATCCTATAGTCACAGAGGGTTGTTCTTGCATGTAGACTGAAAGAGTAGAAAGATGTGTATGTGCATTTGTGTGTTCTACCTCTTCTTGGCAAGATCTCATGGAAGAATCCCATTTTAGGGGAATGATGCTATCCTGCTCCACAAAAAAAGTAATCTAAGAAATACAGTGCTAGGACATGATTCCACATAAATTCGTCAAAGTGAAGCCTTCGTCATAGCTCTGTTTTTCAAGATTTTGTCTTTCTATGAAATACAGAAAGGGACGTTTGGCATCTAAAGTTTTACAAACATTAAGTGCATGATAAAGTATGAAGTTGCAAGGTGGAGCAAGTGAAGTAGTGACATATGATACAGCAGCCCTCTCCTCCCCTTTTGTAAACCTGTATTACGGGTATTTAACAGAAATACAGCTGAATTAACAGTAACAGCTATCATATAGCATGGCAACCTGCTGAAATACTCCATACTTTACACATTAGCTAAGAAGGGATCTACTTAAGTCACTTTAAGTTGTTTTAACTTAAGAGAAGATTTATCCCTAGGTTTATCTGGATTTATGTAAAACAACCCAAGCACCAAAACATGGTTTTCCACCAGTGAAGCAAGTCAGAGCGCTTCCTCCAACACTTGCATAACAGAGTGTACTTTCTCAGCATGCTGCCATGGTGGGACGCAGTCACTTGAGTTACAGTGCAATATATTGTGATTTACTGCGGTTACTCCAATTTGAGATTGCACAGGCAGGAAAACCGAATAAAGGTTGTATTTCTGGCACTGACAGCCAAAAATACATTACCAGAAGCATGCTGTTACTAAAAGCCTAATTAGTGACACAGAAAAGCTTGAAACTACAGCCATGGAAACAGCCGTACGACTTTTACTTTGAAATCATTTCTTAAAAAAAATGACAATGAAACGCGTGTGAGGTCTGCGCGAGCCCAGCCCCAGATGTTTACAATGGAGCGCGTAGCGGTGCGCAGCCGCGCGGGCGGCCGCGCACGGGCTCCCAGAGGCTACCGGGCATCCCCGGGGCAGGGAACAAACCCAGGAAAAACCTCATCCCGAAAGGAAAAAACACCCAGGACGGGTGCCCGGGGACGGGCAGCTCTTGTGCGGCGCGGCGAGGGGAGCGTGTGTGTGCGCGGGGGTATGGAGGCATTGTTTCAATACAGAGTCCTCGTCAAGGCACGTTAATGACAGGGGATAATGATTTTCAGATTCGGGAAACAATGCCCCCCACCCCAACTCCGCGCCACATCCTTGCAAGTCTTTCTAATTTGCTC
>NW_010171297.1:0-39082 GCF_000695765.1 Mesitornis unicolor
AGAGTTTAGTGCCCAGCCCAGCCCTAAACCATGGCAGTGTCCCATCTTGTGAGTGTGCCTGTAGGGTACCTTGGGTTGTAGATCTTGCTTGCTGCCTATCCATCAGGCTCCTTTCTCTGCACACAGGGTTTCACAGCCGCCCCATTCCACCTGTATTGCTTATTCCAGGCTATTTGTAGCTGCTAATGATTTGCTGCAGGGACTGCTGCGGGAAATGAAACATTGCCCGATCATATATTTCTTTATTTTAGCCTGGAAAACAGCATTTGACTCATTCACAGCATGATGCAAAATATTTATAGTACTTGAATTGCTTGCAAATACGTGTTCCAAACAACAATATAAACTGTGTCTTAAGCCACGTGGAGCAGTTTAATCCATCTGAAACTGCTCCCTGGGTAACTTTTTGATCTTATCAGTATGGAAGACTGACTCTGGGTAATTCAATCAACGTTACTAATTTTTAAAGTAATAACAATATCATTTGCTGTACTTCCAAATTGGTCAAAATAATTCTGTTGAAACAAGAGGTTCTTCAGATCTCAAGCTCTGGTAATGCACTGTAAGTAAATAATAAAATGCTATTTGAATTTTATTTGGGTGCTTTACATAAGGCATTAAAAGAGATGCCAGGAAAGGTGGACAATAGTAATCTGTGGCTGGAAAAGAAGCTGAACAGTTTAGCATCAAAAAAGGCAAATCAGGAGGGGCATAAGTCTAGAATATAATAAATTATTTAGGGAATCTAGGTCAGGAGACTGTTTTTGTGTTGTGAGATAGAAAGGAAACTTGAAACGCTTTGAAATCGGTCAGTTTAAGATGGGTGAAAAGAAACTCCTTTTTATGGTGCGTGCTGGAAGACCTCAGCAGACTTTTGTGTGGGAGGTCAGGTTTTAAAGTTCAGAAGAGGGTTAGGTGTCTGTACGTGCATTGGGATTTGTGAAAACGTTTAAAGGAGTGATGGAATGTTGCATTCTTTTTTTTGGAGCAGTCCCTAACTGTTGAAAGACCGGGGTTAAACTTCAACTGAAGTGGTTGGTGTTTTCTCTTGGAGTTCCTCTCACCTTCCCCCAAGCCCCTCGGTGTCCCTGTAAGGTGGTGGTAGTGGCTGGGTGGACTTTGGGGTCATCCTGCCGTGCCCATAGCATCCTCTGGGGCTGGATGCCTTGTGCACCTCAGCGAGACCAGCAAAGTGCACTTCATAGACTAGGCAAGCTAAAATTAGTTAGAGGACATAGCCTTCCTGTGGGAAGCTGGCAGATTGTGTCAGCTATTTGATAGCCTCTTTATCTGCAATGGATTTTAATATTTAGATTAATATCGGTGTCTGGTGTGATTTCTGCTGAGTTTCTTCTTGACTTCTGTGGTCAGGTCCCTTAAACTCAATCCTATACCCTGCGTTAACTGCTGTATTTAGAAATTTGTCTACACTTACATGATGGTTTTACACTGTTGAAGGAAAATATTTTCAATGGTAAGCAAAAACCTCGTATATTGTTAATCTGAGGGGAATTACCCAGTTACCATGATCCCAAAAGTCTGCCCAGAAGTCTTGCCCAGCCAGCAGTATTTTTAGCTGTCTTTCTCTCTAAAGCAGGTCACACAAGTTCTTTTTAGCTACAACTTACTACTAAAAATCTGCTTTGTTTTGGGAACACTTCATTCATTTCTCAGAACTGGGGCGACTGTCGAAGGTCATCTCGGAGGGATGAAAAGCTGTTTTTAAACCTTGAGGTTTAACCTTGGGAGATGTGATGGTGAAAACTCAATGTGCCAGGCAGAACTGAGGCTGCAGTCGCCCTGACAAAAACTGTCGGAGCAAGCGATGATTGAACAGGAAGGACAGGAGAAAACAAGGTTTGAAATGCGTGTGGTTATGTTATGTCTATCTTGAAAAGCCATGTGTCAGGTAATTAGTGTCCTTGGTCCATGGGTGACGAAATGGAGTTGTACAGATTTACCTTACCTGCAGCTGTTATTAAAAAGTTTGGATTATAAAAAAAAATAATTAAAAATAGTCCTGTTTTTCTTGATTGCAGGATGACAAATTGGTCCTTAAACAAGCACACTGACAGGGAAAAATATATTCCTTAAAAATCTTTGGTCTAATCCACAGTTTAAAATATATTTAGAACTAGTGCCTAAGCTAATTCTCAGTGGAAACTGGAGTATTTCTGGCAAAGTTGCTGCTCTATGTTTATTCTTTTCCTCCCTCTTGTGCAGAAGTAACCTGAAAACCATCTTGTGTTTGAGAAAACCCCTGGCGACAAGATGGATTGCAGCACTGTTTGTGCTCAAACCGATGGCACAACCTCTGTTGTGTTGCAACAGGAGTGTTCAATACATATCATTTGGCAAATTAAAATTAAATTAAATTAAAAATTCAAAATAAAAGTAAATTTAAAATTAAATTAAAAATTCAAAAGTCAATTAAAATTTAAAATTAAATTAAAATTAATTTTGAAATTTTTAAATTTTAAATTATATTGAACTTAAAATTTAAATTTAAAATGTACAATTTAAATGTAAAATTTCTGATGTTGATGGATTCTAAAAATCTCGGTGTCTACGTGCACTTGCAGTGGTGTTCTCCAAATTAAGCATGCTCACGAAATGATCTGTGCTGTGGGGAGACGGGCTGGGAATGGGAAAACAAAGCAGACACGGCAGCTCGGACAGTCTGCCTTTCAGTTACACTCTATTTTTCCTTTTAAAAAAACTTGCTGAACTTGGTATGGCACAGCAACGAGAGAAAACCAGAGCTCCTGCCCTGTGAGTCACTGCTGGGGTAGTGTTGTTCTGTTTTGAGCTGTTCTTTGGCCTTCATGTTTCTTGATGTGCATCGGTGTTTGAGCTGTGCAGGGAAAACTGTGGGTTTTACCTGGAGAGGACAGATCCTGGACACTGCAGGAGGAGGAGGCTTTGTGTCTGCTTGGCTTTTCAGCCTCTCTGTCCCAGGGATGAGGGGATTTCGAAGCCAGCCACCCGCCGGGAGGTGCAGTACCACTAAGCTTGTATTTCTTTGCTTTTGTTAAAAGAAGCTAGAAATAACATGCCGTGTCAGGACACAACAGTTAATTAGAGGAATCTGAAAAAAAAAATCACCACATGTATGGTATTTCTTTTCTTTGCTTACTGCTCACACGTTCTGAAAACAAGACGAGCCTTCCCTTCCTCTTCCTTGATACATTTCTGTTTTGAGAAGCGTGCTTGGAAGAAAATAAATATTTACCCAGTAATTTGCTGAGAAATTCATGACCTTCAGCCGACTGGAGCTGCCCGGTCTCATTGTTTGGCCCTGGTGTGGAGTTGCTCTGCACTATTTATATTGCAGAGGTGTTTGCAGAAGAAGCCCGCGGTGATTCCTGCAGGAGACCCTTCAGCTTTCTGCTACTCATCTCGTTTGTGGGAGTGAACTCTTCCTAAGTGGTCATTTAAGTGTCTCTCGTGGGTCTGACTGTAATATTGGACTTTATAGAATATACAATAAATAGAATAGAAGATAGAATATACAATATATAGAATAGAATACACTATACAATGTATAATATGGACTCCAGAAAGGTTCTTACAAGGAAGCTTCCAGACACTTACCCCTATTTTACTTCCTTTTTAAACATGTCCACCTACTAGCATGTACTACTCTGAGTAAGACCTGTCTACTCCCAGTGGTATTTGCATCCATTTTACTACTGCACACTTCAGTGATGGCTTTTTTTTGGTATTGCTTGCTACCCAAAGTGGGCATGTTTAGCTCTTGCTTCTCTCTTGCTTGATGTGGCATATTTTTTTTTGCATGTGCAGCCAAGGTTTCATTAATCTTTCCTGCTACCAGCTCACGCTGCAAACCTTGTAAGAATTTCTTGGCTCCTCGGTTTGTCACTCCCACTGAATATTTCTTTGAGATTATTTTCCTGTTAGATGTCTTCGCTGCACTTTCCCAAGGAGAACCTTATTTTTAATTGCCTGCTTCTCAACTTTCTCTGTCCTTGCTGGGGCTCGCAACTCCTAAATTTAGTATCATCCACAGATTTCAAGAACACGGGTTTTACTCCTGTTCTGCATCATTAACTAAGATTTTTAAGTAAGAGAATATGTATATATATATATATATTCCTGCATCCTTGAGAGATACTTTCAAAGTTTCGGTATATGATTTCCATTTTCTTCTGTTTGTTTTTCTGCTCAGTCCTCAGTCCACATCAAAACTGGTTTCTTAAATGATTTTAAAATGGTATCATTTGATACAGTTGAATGGTTTACTGACATCTACGTTTATTTTATCTGCTGGGTGCTCGCTATCAAGAAACTACAATTCTCTAAATAAGTGATGTGTTGCGTCAGATTGTGCGCATACTTTATAAAGCCCAGGTTTCATTTTGGTTGAAAGAAGACAGGATTCTTAGGGGCTGGTTTCTCCTATCTTAATAAAATTGGTTTTGGGGGTGGTGCGTTTTTTTTGAGAACTTTGCTTGCTGATACGATAACGGTTTATGTGTGTTTCTCTTCTTGAACTTGAGATCTAAACATGTTTTTAAACGATAGATACTCTATGTCACCAGTGAATTAAGGGCTGTATCTCCCAAGCTTGTTTGCCAATTTGTCTTCACTGTCTCAGCTGGAATAAATGATATTCTGGAGTGGTTCTGATATGTATGTCTACATTTCCTAAGGCTTCTGCTTGTAATTATTAATGCCCATTTGTAATGGCTATCAGTTGGTACTTAACTGAGGTAATACAGATAAAAGCACGGAACTGCAGTGCTGGATATTGCCAGGAGTGCTTGCTGAGAATAGATGTCTGTCATAATTTTGATTTCTCTATATTTGAGTGTGTGTTTCTCACTGTAGATGTTTGAAATTTTGAGTTTCTTTCTGATGCTGTTCATACTTGTCACAGCTAAGTATCTGTGTGTGGGTATATAGATATATATGAGTGTGTGTATATATATAAAAATATATATACATAATACATATATATACATATGTATAGATATATTTTTTATATATATACACTATATATATATACACACATACATTAAAATGCTTTATAAGTTCATAATTACATTCTAATTGTTCAGCCTTTCCTTTATTTTGCCTTTTAGATTTTAAAAGGTGGTCAGTGTAGCGAGCTACTTGAGTTTTTAATTCCTCCTCCTTCATCATTTATTAATGGTCCAGCCTCTCCTTCTAATGGCCACAAAGCATTAGATCGTTTGGCTTTAATGTTGTGCTTATCTTTCCCTGCAGGCTGTAACTGGCTGTGTAAATCTTTTTCGGGTGTCCTCCTCCTCCTCCTCTCCAGTACAGAATCTTATTGAGACACAAATCTTGGCATAGTCCACCTGAAGCCCACATTGATCACATCTCGGTTCTTGTATCCTTGCTTTGGAAAAGGCCTGGACTTGCTAAACTTCAGGGTTTTGTAGATCTCATGAGGTCGTTCCACAAAACTCATCCTTTCTTCCACCTGACCTTATTCTGCTTTTAATGCCACATGGCTTTTGTTCCTGAAATGAAACTTCAGGACTCTGGACACCTTGAATGTTAGTTCCCAGTTCACCTGTGTGCCAAATCCGAGCCACAAAGATGCTGGAGGGAGTGGAGCATCTCGTGCTGAGGAGCGGCTGAGGGAGCTGGGGCTCTTGAGCTTGGAGCAGAGGAGACTGAGAGGTGCCCTCATTCCTGGGGATCCATTGGGAAAGGGCAGTGTCAGGAGGAAGGAGCCAGGCTCTGCTCTGGGATGGCCAATGGCAGGACAAGGGGCAATGGTCCCAAGCTGGAGCACAGGAGGTTCCAGCTGAAGATGAGGAGAAACTTTGTGAGTGTGAGGGTTCTGGAGCATGGCCCAGGCTGCCCAGAGAGGTTGTGGAGTGTCCTTGTGTGGAGACACCCAAAGCCCTGGCCGTGTTCCTGTGTGACTGCTCTGGTGATCCTGCTGTGGCAGGGGTTGCACTGGATCAGCTTTGCAGGGCCCTTCCAGCTCCTCACATTCTGTCATTCTATGATTATTTGGCCCCAAACTTTAATTTTCCTGCATCACCAGTAACTTGTTGGTTGGAAGCCAGATCAGGACAGTTTCCCTTCTTGGGGGTCTCATAGCTCTATTAATTGCTGTGCTTTGTGGGCTATTGCTGCCTAATTTTAGTGTGTGTGTTACTAAACAAGAAGCCAACCAACCTGAAACCCTGTGGAGCCGTGTCTGTGCTCCGAGCGTGCTGGGGTTTGCTCGAGGAGTGTTTTCCCACCCGGTCCTGCAGGCCTGTGATGAGCATGAGTACGCCCTCCTTTCCTCTCCCTGCCACTCATGCCGCCCACCCAGTTTCTGTCTTAAATTCTTTCCTTAAACATAGCAAGCTACTTCTGAATGTACAATTTTTATTCCTCTGTAGCTGGGTAAAACTGCTTTAGCCTTTGTAGCTCAGATTTCATTTGATAGTTAAGTGTCATAGTCTCTCTTACAATATATTTCATTGCAATTCTCATTTGTATTACCTCTGTTGGTTCCCCTGCTTTCTGGGTTACTACCTCTTATTGGATGTATGTGTTGAATTGTGTTTTTCCAGGTTGAAACTTATAATTTTTTTTCCCTGCCATAATATATAATCTCATAGTCTCTGATGGTAGCTTTCCGTTTTGTTAGAGTCTCAGAAAATGTAATTGCAAGGTTTATTCCCATCTTTATATTAAATAAGATACTTAATGCAGCCAGACAAAATTCTGGTCCCTGTGGCAATGTACTGAACGTATTTGTCGGCATGTAGCATAGCTAACTATTTTAGTCCTTCAGCCACTCTTCAAACCACATCATGGGCTTGGTAGTTACTCACGCTGCTTCAGAGCTGTGTTTTCAGGAGGAGTTTTTCTCCCTGGCTTTGTGTCTGCTAGAAGTGCTTCAGATGGTGATCTCCACTTGGGAAAAAGAATGAAAAAAGGTCCAAAGTTTTCTTGCCATGTGGCGTTTTTTTTGTGTGTGTTGAAGTGCAGAGCTTTGTAGCTGGAAGTTGAGAAACTTTTGGTTTCGTTGGCCTGAAGTGCAGCCCCCAGGGGCTTTCTGCCTGACCTCACACGCTAAAAATGACCGTGGATGTCGTGCTGTTCATAGTTACCCTCTTCTGGCATGCATGGGTTCTTTTTTATCCTTTTTCTTTAAGAAAAAACACATAAGTGACAAAAGAAAGGGTTGGGACAAGTAGGGGAAGGCTGTATGAGGATGCGTGTGGATGCACAAGTTGTGGTGGCACCGACTTGGTGTGCCCTGGGAACACCAAGCTCTGCATTTGCAAAAGTCCGTGAAAATTAACGTGTTTTTGTTAAAATAAGAGAAAAGGAAAGAGATTTTCGATTAAATTAAATGGTTTACTTTTTAACTGCATGGAAAATTAGGCTTTGCTTTAAGGCTTGAAAGATTTAATATTAGATTATTTTTTTAAGCACTGTATTTTTGGTTTCCAGTACTTAACAAAGTAATCAAGTTGCTAAACTTGGAGGTGTTTGTTTGCCACCTGGATTTAGAATTAGCAGAAACATTAAATGAGGTGTAGCTCCCTCTGCATCTGCAGACAAAACAGTATTGCCCTGGTTTATTTAGCGCATTCCACTTGTGGCCTCATTCATACGCTGTTAAGCAACTGAAAGATTTATTTTTCTTGTACAGGATGGAAAGTTCATTTTCTGCTGTATATGAATAAATTCTTGACAGATTATGAGACTTTTTCGACGTGTGGTAGATCTTCAGTTTAAACCTGATGGATTTTAAAATACAAAACCATGTTGAGATAAACATTTTCCATGTCATGTGAAGACTTCAGAAGTCTTGAATCTTTTAAGGGCTGCAGTTGCATACTTTTAAACTCAGTTTCTATCCAAATTCAGCTGGAACAAGTCAAAAGAATAAATGTAGTTGGTAAAGAAGAGAGGGGAAATTATGCTTGGTGTCAGAGCTAAAATTAAAAATGAAAAGTGTGTACATATACTTGCATGTACATACATACACACGGATGGGTAATAAAATTTATGTGGGTACTTTAATCATAACTCCTTTTCTTTAAAGTGTGAAGCTTAGGTTTAGGAGCAGATGAATGCTCACTGGTATCAAGCAATCAATAAGAAACAGCATTTCTTTAGGAAAACAGCTGGAAAGCACAAAAGCAGACGGAAATTCAAACTGGTTATTTAAATCATGGGAGGGGAATCCGTACTGTTTGTCACCTGGTAAAAACCCAATCATATATACGCTGCTGAAGTAAACGGTATGAAGTACCAGTTTGTAATTGTATTATTTTGTGGGTGTTTGGTATGTAAAGTCTGATCGAAAGGTGAAGAATGGATCTGGCGTGATACCTGAAATTAGCATTGCGTTTTGTGGCTTATCACTGAAAATGTGTTCTCCATCATTTGCTGCTCAGATAATCTTTGCATTTCAGCAGTCATATGGTAAGGATTTGCCTCTTGAAGCGATTTACCCAGTTTACAATAGGCAGCTTATACACAAAACCCAGGTGGGAAGTGGTGATTTAGGCAGAAAACTTTGTCATGAAGCCTGGTTGGTAAAGGAGATTTCAGTATGGAAGAGAACTCCATGTTATCTGCTAACATTTTGTAAACGCTTGTGAATCATTGCCTGCCAATGCGGTGAATGAGCATCTTAAACCTCCAAAGTTATGTAGTGATATTTAACATTTGTGATTACATTGCCTAGGAATGGGGTGCAGTTTCTGGAGTTCAAGATGCTGTGGCTTTGTCTTATGCTTGTTAGTGTGCAACTTTTGGGTTAAGTGTCCACCGTGTTCACCTGCAGCCCACAGTGAGCAGCTCCTTTCCTTCTCCTCTTCCAGCAAAAGACAGAAAATACCTGACAAAAGCAGGCATGTTTCAATTGTACATGAGTTTTGTGGTCTGTAACATTCCTCTGCTCGGTGATTGTAGAGACTTGGGGACAAGGAGTAAATCTTCTGGGTTTTTTTTTCCAGTTTAGATGAGAAAAAAAAAAATCATATTTTTCAGTATTTTCCAGTCCAGTATCTCAGAAGGATTAACTTTGCACTCTAATAAATAAAACAGCCAAGCAGATTTTGTCCAAATGTTTCTTCACCAGACTTAAATCCTAATCCTGGCCGAAAAATCTCCCAGGCTTGTAGTAAAATTGTTCCAGCCTAAAACTTGGCAAAGTGAAAAATCTCTGGAAGCAGGGTTCACAATGGAAACGCTGATGCAAGCATAACTGGAGCATTGCAAACGCGACGCCATAAGAACAGCTTTGCATATTGCTCATGAATAGCTCAGAGGTAAAAGGATTAACACTTCTTAATGCTGCTTTGAATCTGCTAGACTTTTTTGCTTGCTGGACTCGACACAGATATTCTGTGGTGTACATAGGATTGGTATATTAGCCTGTTATTCTGATCCCTTTTTCCCCCCCCTAGCTGTGAGTCCTTTACTGCTGCAAACAAAAGCCTTTGTTACCTCGAATTTCCTGCATCACCTATCGGGATCTGTCAGGAAACAGAAATTAATACCAGAAATAACAATGTGAGCTTGGTGTGTAGCTATTTTAATTTGCAGGGTAAAGGATCCTCTACACATTTTGTATTCGGAGAGGAGGAGGAAGAATGGGACGATTGGTGAGGGGCTGGATTTCTTCTAAAAAAAGGTGTGCGTGCTCCAGTGAGGCTCTAGTACTGTATTAAAAACAAATAAAAATTAAAATAATAATAAAAAAATTAAAAATAATTTTTAAAACCCAACAAAACCCTGCGAATGAAGTGCTTCTGATTTTCATGGCACTGAGTCTGTGCCTGCAGACGTTTGGGTTTCTCTTTGGTTGTAGCTAAAGCTTTCTGAAGTGAGCATGTGTTTGTGTACACACTGTAAATGTTGATGGGTTTCTAGGCTTCTCTCTTGGAAGATTTTCATCATCTAAAACTTGTTGCCCTTTCATTTAGAAATTGGTTACCTATTCCTGTGAAAATGAGAGCAAGGAAAGTCTTGAGGATCATCTTCACCAGCTCAGGGTTGTGCATGTGAGTGTATGTGTGTATGTATTTAAGCACACTCATGCACACAAATACACAGATATATATAAATATCCTATTGCTGTTGCCATAGTCACACTCTTGCTAGGCTTTTTACCAGCAACTGTGCAGGGAGGTGTCAACAAAACATGATGTATTTTAAATATAATGTGAAACACCATGCAGCAGCAAATCAGATGTTTATTAAAGGTCCCTTTCCTCCACAAGATTGCGCTTAATTTGCTTTCTCACAAAAGGGAACAAACTTGAAATATTTCAGTGCTTAAGCAAATAATATTTTATAAAAAGGGTAATGTGCGTGATTAAAGATAAAATACAGTGGCTCTGGCTGGTGATTATTTACAGCAGACATGGCCCTGAGACAGCAATGGTAAGAAAAGTGAGTGTATAGTAACAGTTAATCCACTTGACAACTGATAGCAATAGAGATTGTGTTGGCAAGAAAATAAGAGAGTGGTCTTGTACGAACACGACATTATTATTTTCTTTGATTTCTCTTTTTCTTTGATTTTTTAAAATAAAAACTTAGATAAATGTGTGTATAGATCGAAGTAATTTGAATTATATACCGAAAAAACCTGCAGCGATGATTGCTGTAATTCACGTTGTTGGTGCACCTTGCTGCTTCAGAACTTATGGCCTTGGTCATTTATTACTGGTGGGTGTCAGATTTTGATGTTGTTAATGCGTTTGAGCATGCTGTGGGTGCTGTGTATGTAAAAACTAAGGACATTAGGGTAGTCTCTAATTTCTTCAGCTTTGAAAATTACCGAATAAAAGAATAAGCAAGAAATGCACATAGCTAACATTCACAATGGCAAAGGAGATCCTTGAGGAAGATTTGAGTTGGTCTGGATGGTTATTAAAGTTGCTGGTTAATATTTTTAATATAACTTCTGAAGCAGCTTTTATCGGGAGATCTAGGTGCATATTACAGACTAGTTTAGACTCATAACATCCCTGTGGTGAGCTGGGCAAGTATTTTCAAGAAACCGATGTCCAGAGATGCTCCTGCGTTTGCTTGTGCTCATTTGGAAAGCCGGGTCTTGTTTATGCTTGAACCGAATGCAGATTAAGGTAGGGTGTAAGCACAGTCGTCGTTTCTGATTAATTAAATGTGCAGAAATGCTTTCTCTGGAACAAGAGCGTCTTGTTTCTGGTTAGCATATCCTCTTTGAAATGGCAGTGCTCGCAGAAAACTGCCCACTCGTGGCTTTCGTAAGGAGCTGTTGTGTGAGCAGGAAGGGTCTCGTTGCTGAGGCTGGGGAAAGCGAATGTGGGGTTTCTTGCTCATGGTCCTTCCTCCCCTCGGCTGGACCGGTTGGGCCAACAAGTGGCCAGGCGGTTTTGGGGGACGAGTGGCCACAGGCGCCAGGAACGGAGGCTCCCCAGTTCTCACCAGCCTGGGAGGTGTGGTGCTGCGCTGGTGCTTCTCAGTGATGTGAGAAACCCTTACCAAAAAACTAAGGGACTGTTTTATATTGGGTATCACGAGTTGTTAGGAAAGCTCGAAAGCTCCCCCAGTGCAACCCCTGCCACAGCAGGATCACCAGAGCAGTCACACAGGAACACGGCCAGGGCTTTGGGGGTCTCCACACAAGGACACTCCACAACCTCTCTGGGCAGCCTGGGCCATGCTCCAGAACCCTCACACTCACAAAGTTTCTCCTCATCTTCAGCTGGAACCTCCTGTGCTCCAGCTTGGGACCATTGCCCCTTGTCCTGGCATTGGCCATCCCAGAGCAGAGCCTGGCTCCTTCCTCCTGACACTGCCCTTTCCCAATGGATCCCCAGGAATGAGGGCACCCCTCGCGTTTCTCACTTCTGATTGCACCGCTGCCTCTTCTATTTAGCTAAAAGGTAAAATTTTTGTTGCCAGTCCTGAAGTGGCAGAGCTGCTGGTTGGGCACTGGAGTGTCAGGTTAGGGTCACATCAACTGTTGCAAGGGAGGAAACTCTGTATCTTGTGGTTGCTGCAGTGAACGCTGCGCAGCTCCGCACCTTTTTCTGAGGACGTTTCCCTGCTGTTTCTCTGCCTCTCAATACTTTGGGCTGGTGTGGTCTCTTAAAATCTGAGTTAATGTTGCTATTTGTTAGGATATTATTTTCTTTGTCTTTCGGACTGGTGGTTTAATATAGCAAAAAGGCTTCTCTTGTTTCTGGGAGGAATTTCACAGCCCTGAAACAGCCCCTTCTGATTGCCTTAAAATATGTGAAATCGTTGCTTTCAACGTGAAGATGTTGCACACGTTCTTGTCTTCTATCCAGGTGTCCACTGGGATACTGAGGTACAGCAGCAATACAGGCTTTTATAAGAGACTTGCAGTTATTGATAGGTTTTTATCCTTAGAAAACGACTGTGGAAGTAGGACAGTAAAAAGCCCACTTATACATTGAAACAGGGAATCTCATGGATTAAATAACTTGACATTTGAGTTTTCAACCGAGTTGAGACTGAAACCAAGGTCTCTTAAATCCCTGCCTGGTATGAAGTATGTTAGTTTCTTCCTTGCTAATTAACTGAATAAAATTTGCTGACGGGGATACATTTGTTTTGTATTTATTCTGCCTTATTTGGAAAAGATTTGACTTAAAATGTGGGGCATGGCTGATTTGCACAGAAATGGGTTGGTTTGAGTGAGCATATGCACGTCTTCTCCTTACATGTGTCTGCAACCAGTATGTGGAGCAGGACAACCTCCTCTTGGCATGGTTGATCAGCTGTATTAAATGTCTGGTTTTTTTTAAAAGAAAACAACAAAACAAACAAAGCCCAAACCACAAAGAAAAACAGCCCAACCTCAAACTTCTTTCTCCTTCTTTCGGTTTCTCAGCTTCAGTTTTGCTGGCAGATCTGCGAATTGAAGTGTTGTGTCAATCTGACCTGATGTAGGGGATGCTCATAAGAACCCCCCTTGACACATGAATTAAAGCAGCTCCCCTCAGCCGTGTTTTGGGCTGGGCTGGAGGAGGGGAACATCATCCCTGGCACAACTGAGACCATCACTGTGGCAGGGAAGAAAATGGAAATAAGAAAGGAAAGAGCAGCGAGCTATTCGGATGTCCAAAGATAGGCAGATCAAACACTTAGAGATTAGTGCCTTTTAAATTAGCACTTCCCTGGTTTCCTGGACCCTTTGAGTGACAGCTCAAATCTGTCTCTGGTAAAAGAGCTGTAAGATTCAGGGAAAGAAATGCAAGATGAGTGGTTCCAGTCTACTGGTCGAGTGTCTGATGTTTCCTGCAGCAAAGCAAGGATGTCAGTGGTATGGACTCTGCTGGTTCGCTGCCCCTTGGTGCTGTGGGTTTGGATTCCTTGGCATTTTGGATTATAGTGTGCCAGTACAGTGCCTCTGCCAGGCAAAAGTAGCCCCTCTGGACCCTATGAGCGCTGACAGCAGCACTGTATGTCAGTGATGTGGGTTGGACACCTTGGTCACAGATATTAGTGATGTCAACTGCCATAGCAATTGACCTGAAATGTCTTACTCGAGTCTCCAACTGTCTGTGTAATGGGGAGAATAAAACTGATGGATTGCATTTTAATGTTAAAAATCTTAAGGAAGCATTCTGTAAGTGTAAAGTGATTCATAATTCATCAGGGATAAGTGAATGCCTTGCTTCTCTGTTCTGAAGTGGGCATTGCTTGTTCATGCTGTAGTCTGTTTGCTTGCAGTCTTTAGTGCTTGTTTGATCACTTAAGCAGCCCATGAGAGCACCCTTATAATACAGGAGAAAAGGCCAGTTTGAGGAGCCCTTCTAGGATGTAAAATATTATGACTAGAGGATGCTACACAGCTCTTTGTCCTCACAAAATCCTGCAAAAACATCTCCAAGGGTGCCTACACGCCAGGATCGGTGGCAGCTGATGTGCGAGCGGGAACGGCTTTTGCTTCGCTGACGCTTTGCTTGGAAGGTGCCGCGTCTCTCGGCGGCGCTTGGCGCGACGCTGGTGTCTCTGGTAGATCAGGGAGGTTTGCAGTCTCGAGTGTGGAATGAGAATTACACTGTGAAAGCTTTCCACGATGTTTTTTTTGTGCGATTCCCAAACACAGCTGAGGATTTTACATTGAAAAACTTTTTTTGCTTAAAGTAGTCTGGCTTTTAAAATTTATTTATTTAAGGAATAAGCTATCTCTGCTCCCCAGGCACGTTAGGGTGCTTGGGTTTCCGTTTTGGTTTTGAGGCTGAAGCTGGGTTAAGCCTTGTCTGTGTTGACCAGGGCGTGTTTTGGATCAGCTCCTTGTGGTAACCGTTCCTATTGAGGAATAATCCATGTGCTTGCACAGAGAAGCTGGCAAAACCAGCTCTCCCTGTGGAAGCGGATGAAGGAGCAGTCCCGGCTGCTTCTTGCAGCCAAAGCACCAAAAAGTCCAGTGACCTTACAGGTTCCTGCAGTCTTCATTGCTGTGGGCCACTCTCGCTAATTGAATTCTCTTTTTACTGCCACCCATTGCTTAACAATATCTATAGGATGTGTTACTAATTGCATGTTTTCACTGTGGTAGTTAGCATTAATTGAAAGCAGAGGTTTCTGACATAATAGAGTACAGCTGCTCCTGTGTAATGTTTCTTCATGCTGACGCTACATTTCAAGGAGCACAGTGAAGCCAGTTAAGCTGAAAGTCCAAGTGGTTAGGCATCTCATGCCATAATGTTGTATTCATGGAAGGCCTGAGGTACACAGGGGACAAATGTAAAGTAATTTTGGAGAGAAGAAATGCTAAAGGTGATCTGCTAATGTTGCTTTTCATAGTGCAGGTACTCGGTTTTGGGTTTTTTTTGGTCAGTAGGAGATCACTGGGGGAACACATGGCCATTAAAGAGTAAAATATTGTGGGTTCTGGGGTCTTCTGACAGAGAAGTGAAGAAGCCCATCCAGCACAATCAGGAAGGGCAGTCTGGCTTGGAAAGGTTAAAATCATGATATCCTGGCTTGTTTGGGGTTTTTTCCCCACATTAAATGAGTGTCAGTGTTTCAACAGGTACTTTGTTGACGTTGGTTTAGAAATGAGTAAGGTCAGAGCTGTAGTGAACTTCAGAGGATGGTTTTTGCTATCTTCCTCTGCCAAGTCTTAGTGAAAGTAAGCACAGTCTCTCCTTTTCTTTCATCCCGTGTTTGACTTTCAGGGGAAATACTTGCTCAACCAACAGGGTACATCACACGGGTTACGGTTGCTGCGAGATGAGATTTGAGACAATATCTTGAGTGTGGCAAGAGATGTTGGTATCGTCCGAGTGTTGTGACCGATAACAGAGAATCAGATGATCACTGCTGGACTGAATAACAAGCAGGCTTAGCTGACTTTTACTTCTTATATGTTCAAAAAAGAGTTGAAGTGGAAGAGAAAGACGACTGATCTTATTCCTCTCCATTGCTCTTTGCATCCTTCTTCTGTAGAACCTCTGTAGACTCCTTGGGGCCATGAGTCAATCTGCGTTGGGGTGATAAGTAACTCCAGGGTAAGAATTACTCTGCGTTAGATTGAACTTCAGGGAAAATGCTTTGGTATTTATAGTTGTGTGCTTGATTCTTGCTGGTCTGGTCCTTGCAGATTCAGATACCTGCTGTTTGGTTGATGCTTCATCTAATCTTAGCTTCATAACTTGCCATCTCAGATTGGGTTTGAATTGGTTGTATGCCTTTAGTTGTCTCAAAAGACTTAGATGTCTCGTCAGGCGTGCGTTTGCTGGTGTGAAAGCAGCAGAATTTGAGAAGCTTCATGTGATGCTGCTGTTGAGAATTCAGTGTCCTTACCACGAGGAGGATGTCAGGCTGTGCAGGAGATGGGCCATCCCATAGCAATCTGTTTGCCCAAGCATGTATCTGTTGCCTTTGTGGGAAGACAGATATCCCACCTCCACAGTCCCTTAGCATAAATGTTTATGCGTGTGTGAAAGGTGCAGGTGCACACGTGGATGGTAGGTGCTTTGATAGGCCTAGGCAAAGCCATTGCTGTTGTACTTGGCTGATGGTGGCTTTGCTTCTCTATAAAAGGACCTCACTGTGCTAATCTTCTTGCATTGTAGCCCCTGTCACCTAACAGATAGGTGTTAAATACTGCATTCAGAGGAGAATTATCACCAGCTCTTCTGCTGTGGCTAAAGAAAAGGAGGACAGAGACTTTCAGCTGTTTTGTAAGGGAGGAGTAAAAGGGAATCCACTAACATGGTTGTAAAGGTCAGGAACAGCACCGTGGGAATCCTTTGGGACGTATCACTAATCCCTACATTTGGGATTTCATATTTGAGATAGATTTTGATGTCACAAGCTGGAAGTGTGCGGTTCAATGTTGTATCTCTTGAACCGATGCAGGCTGTTCATCACTGCTATCTAAAAAACCAGTGTGTTGACATATGACGGTGTTGTTATATCAGCATGAATTGTTCTGACAGGCTGTGGGACTTGGGTACTTTTTTAAAAAGTATGTAGCAATAGACTGGACCACTGGATGACTTTGAAATTCTGTTCTTATGTGGCTCTTACCTGATTGCTGTTCTTTCTGTGTGTAATTTCTTGAATTCTTTGAGAAGCTCATTCTGTGGAGCGTAATAAAGCAACAACTTGAGTGTTAACAAAAGTCTGGAATTTACACGTGTGTCACAGAATCCCAGAATGTGAGGAGTTGGAAGGGCCCTGCAAAGCTGATCCAGTGCAACCCCTGCCAGAGCAGGATCACCAGAGCAGTCACACAGGAACACGGCCAGGGCTTTGGGTGTCTCCACACAAGGACACTCCACTCCACTCCACTCTCTGGGCAGCCTGGGCCATGCTCCAGAACCCTCACACTCACAAAGTTTCTCCTCATTTGCAGCTTGAACCTCCTGTGCTCCAGCTTGGGACCATTGCCCCTTGTCCTGGCATTGGCCATCCCAGAGCAGAGCCTGGCTCCTTCCTCCTGACACTGCCCTTTCCCAATGGATCCCCAGGAATGAGGGCACCCCTCAGGCTCCTCTGCTCCAAGCTCCAGAGCCCCAGCTCCCTCAGCCGCTCCTCAGCAGGAGATGCTCCACTCCCTGCAGCATCTTTGTGGCCCTGCTGGACTCTTTCAAGCACTTCCTGTCCTTCTTGAACTGAGGGCCCAGCACTGGACACAAGATTGCAGCTGTGGTGTGAGCAGGGCAGAGCAGAGGGGCAGGAGAACCTCTCAGCCCTACACCCACCCCTTCTCATCCAGCCCAGGATGGCGTTGGCCTTCTTGGCTCCAGGGCACATTGCTGGCTCATGGGCATTGCTGCCACCAACACCCCAGGTCCAGCTCAGTCCCCACCCTATACTGGTTCATGGGGCTGTTCTTTCCTAGATTCAAGACCCTGCACTTGCCCTTGTTAAATTTAATTAAATTTTTCCCTGCCTATTTGCATTTATACAAATGGAATATCTTGCCATCTTGTGAGTTACAGGCCGTACAAATTAAGGGTTACTTTTGGTGTTGCTCCATCACACGACTCTGCTGGTGACTTAGTGGAGAGCAGCTGAAGTGAAAGGGCTGACTTGCCCAGAGCATCTCCTCCCCAACAGTATGGCCTGTGTTTATCCCTGAGAGCGGCCCTGGCTTCTGAAGTGCTGTACCAGCAGACATGTGTTGCCCATGCAGTGATGAGGAAAACAAGGGTAATGCATGCTGCAGGGTGTTTCCTATGCATCTGCCCAGTTTTATTTTTACATGATATATTTTTACACATGTGCTATCTTCCCAGTTTAGCTCTAATGCCCTCTAATTCTGGGTGTGCAGTTACGAAGAGAGCAAAAATCAATGTACAGGGAAAACCAAGGACCTTTTAAAGCTTTGTAGAACGTAAGAAGTTCCCAAATCTTCAAGTGTTTTGCATGTTTCAATGAATTAGTGCTCCATATAAAAGTAAAAATAAGTAGAAAATAAAACTCTGGCTTGAGAACTGTAGCAAAATAAAAGGAGACTCAAGCTGTCTGATTGTAGGCTTTAAATATCCAGAATGATTCATCCTGTTTTTTTGTTGTCCAAACCTGTAGTTAAAAATTACCGTATACTTTAAGTAAATTGAAGAAGGGTTACTGCAGAAATGCGAGAATAAACTTGAAAGACAAAACATCAAATTATTTTCAATTCTCCCCTTCTATGACTGCTCTTAGAGTCAAAGAATAATTATTAGTGACCTGCAGTGCTATCCAAAAGAAGTTTGTAATTTTCGGTTGAGTCGGCGCTGAGGATTTAGCAGCTGCCTATGTAAGAAGAGTGGGCGACATAAGCAAATTGTGAGAATTGGCAGAGTGTGGCTTGGATGGCTACTTATTAGATGGAGACTGGAGTGCACAAGACAGCCTAAACAGACTGCTGATAAATTAGGCCGTACCTACTAAGTAGATGGGGAAGAGAATTGACAGTATAACAAGCCTAGGCACTTGTGTCTCAGTTTTTAACCGGCGATTGGCGCTGAGCTTAGCCTTGGGACCTGGGCAGGCTGAATCCATGGGCTGAGGCCAATGGGATGAGCTTCAACAAGGCCAAGTGCCAGGTACTGCACTTGGGTGGCAATAACCCCATGGACGCTGCGGGGGACGAGTGGCTGGAAAGGACCTGAGGTGTTGGTGGCAGCAATGCCCATGAGCCAGCAATGTGCCCTGGAGCCAAGAAGGCCAACGCCATCCTGGGGTGGATGAGAAGGAGCTCACAGGTATTGTGGAAGATGCCCTCTGAGATGGAGCTACTTGAACTGTGTGACCTCTCCTGATTGTCCAAAAGAAAAGAGGAAGAGATGAGAAGAGCTGCAGAGTGAGTTATGGTTTTGAAAGAAAGCATGAGGAGGAGATGATGCTGGCTTGTCTTGTGTGGTGTAAGAGAATGAGAAGAGCTGTGCTCCAGCATAATGTAGCACAGAGTGGACCCTTCACGGACCCATTTTTAGCCTCTTGTGTAAAGGTAATTCCCCCATTACCACTCTCATAACTTAAAGAATTGAACTTAAGCCTCAGTAGTGACTTTTCAGTGGGACAACTAAGTATTTTCATTCACTACCCTCTATGCCTCGATAGCTCAGCCCCAGGTTGAAGTGGTTTGATTTGGATGCTTTTCTCTGCTTCCCCAAGCAAGAAGGGGCTGTCAAAGGGCGCTCTCATCCCTTGTTTAGTGTCTCAGCTTTTTTCTATCTCCCTTCCAAACTAGAGAGCTTATGCTTTGCAGTATGTGGTACAAAATCATATACCTAAATATTGCTGCACTGGTAAGCAAAAACTATTTTGACACCACTTCTGTCTTTCTGGGGATGGGGCGACTGGAGTGAGGAAGCTTTAGGAGACCAGCGCTGTGGTTTATCAGGCAGCATCGCTGCTGTGTTTGCACCACATTCGGCGTGAGCAGATGTCTGGGGAGCTGCTTTGACCTTGCTTCTGGGTGGCTTATAAATAGGGAATGGGATTAAATTTACTGTTCATTTGTCTTTGTAAGGGAGACATTAAGCAAGGGGTCTGCAGTTTTTGAGAAATCCAGTGATGGATTGACAATAAAAGGAAAAACAGTGAGGGAAGAAGATGTTAGGAACTGGGAACGTTACTTGGGTAAGGGTTTTGGATCAGAGCAGCAAAATGTCTGAACCTGGTGTAATTTAAAAATCTGTTTATGATGACAAGATTACTAGGGAAGGAAAACCCTTGGATTTCTGTGGAGCAATCCATGAGTCAGGAGTTGTTGGCACTTGGAGAAACACAATCTCTCCTCAGCGTCTGCCCTACTTTCCTGTTTTTTTTCGTACATAAATGACCACACTGGGGATTGAGAGATGAATTTGAGGAGCCCTGGGTCCACTTCTTAAACAGGATGCCCATCAGCGTGATGTTTCGGCTGTCCTGGTGAACATTAACTTGTCTCCTGATTGCTGAGTTTGCCGACTCGGCCAAGGCACAAAACACTGTATGACCCTTGAAGAATGAGCTCCTTTGTTGCCCGCCGAGGCATAGCCGTGGCTTTGTGTTCACCAGGGGCAGCACAGTGACTAATAGCGTCACAGCTGCTCCGCTGAGCTCGGTGCTAGGGGATGCCTTCGTCTCCTTGAGCTTTCTTCCCGAAACCATTCGAGTGTGGGAAAAGATGAAATACGTTTGTAAGCAAGGCTTCATTATTGTTTCGTAAATGTAAGAAAACGGTGGTTTGTACTGTGAAGAAAACAAATGTGCTCAGCCTTTGTAGAAATTTGAAGGAAGTGTGTCAACACTAACTTTTTTCCAAATAGCTTCTCAAAATGTGGACACAGTTTTCTTCTCATGCTTCAGTTCAAGAAGGACAGGAACTGCTTGAAAGAGTCCAGCAGGGCCACAAAGATGCGGGAGTGGAGCATCTCCTGCTGAGGAGCGGCTGAGGGAGCTGGGGCTCTGGAGCTTGGAGCAGAGGAGACTGAGGGGTGCCCTCATTCCTGGGGATCCATTGGGAAAGGGCAGTGTCAGGAGGAAGGAGCCAGGCTCTGCTCTGGGATGGCCAATGGCAGGACAAGGGGCAATGGTCCCAAGCTGGAGCACAGGAGGTTCCAGCTGAAGATGAGGCCAAACTTTGTGAGTGTGAGGGTTCTGGAGCATGGCCCAGGCTGCCCAGAGAGGTTGTGGAGTCTCCTTGTGTGGAGACACCCAAAGCCCTGGCCGTGTTCCTGTGTGACTGCTCTGGTGATCCTGCTGTGGCAGGGGTTGCACTGGATCAGCTTTGCAGGGCCCTTCCAGCTCCTCACGTTGTGTGATTCTGTGTTCTGCATCTGGTATTACTGGTCTGGGCAGAACTTTATCTCCGTTGATCAAGGAGTCTGCCTTTGCTAGGTGGCGTTGAGCACTTCTCCGTCCTCAAAGCCCAACAAGGAGGAGGCTGCTTGCTGCCTTGACTCAAAGCATTTACCTCACGGCATTCCACTTTCATGTTTGATTTAGTAGCACCAACTACCTTGATAAATGGTTTTGCATTGCTCTCCACTCAGTCTGCCAAGAACTTGTGTCCGGTAGAGTTTAAGCTACTTTTTAAGTGTAATTTAGACATAATTATCTCACCAAGATTGTATCTATTGAGAGACTCTATTCATCAAGGACTCCTTTTAAAATATTTTCTCAAGTGGATTCTTCTCTGCTTTTCCAGATTCGGTTTTGTATGATGGAAGTGATAAGACTTCAGTGTCTTTGCACAACAGTCCACTGATCATCTGTGAGGTCAGCAGCGAGCAGAAAAGAAAACAATTTTACGAATTACTACAAGATGAATAGAAAATAAAAAGATGACATAATTGCGTTGTTGTCTCCATCTGTGGTACGTCTTTATGCTCTGAATGACGGTCAGTTTTTAGTCCTCCATCTAGGAAAGAACTTAAAATATCAGAGAAATGCAGCAAGGATGACCAGCTGTCTTCCAGATCTTGTTTTCTCTTCCTCGTGTGAGGACTGAAGCTCAACAACAGATTTAAGGTGGAAGTACTTCATCCTGTCTGTAGCCTAAGATGTGACTCTCATTGCTGCAGCTTGGCTCTTGTGCCCAAAGTTTAGAGAAGTTCAAGAAGTGACTGGTTAGGATTATGAGAAGTCACACTGAAAGAAGTTCTGGCTGGGAACTGATGTGGGTCTGCCAGTTGGTCATGTAAAAGGAATAATTTCAGTAGTTTTCCCATGGTCTTTGTACCCACACAGATCTTTAGAAGACAGTTTACAGGTGTGCACCTTAGTAGAGCCACCTCATCTATCTAATCTAATATCCAGGAGAGATACAGATATAGATACAGATATAGATACAGATATAGATACAGATATAGATACAGATATAGATACAGATATAGATACAGATATAGATACAGATATAGACACAGATACCTTGTGTTACAAGGTACCAGCAAGGAGCTGCATTTTGTTTTGTGAGACACAGGTGATGCCATGGATTTTGACTGTTCTGGCAAACTGGATGCAGAGAAGGGAGACGTGATGCAATGAGACACTTTGATTTAGACACCCTGGGCTCATGAAACAGTCTGACCCAGCCGTAATTTTAGATACACAGGCAGAGTCTAATATTAGAGTGTGCATACTACTCTCATTTCATAAATAAGGCTATTTAAAATTGTTCTACAAATAATTCTAATGCAAAAATATCAGGATTTTGGAAAAGAGCCTTTCAGGTATAGTTTATTTTTCCTTTTTTTTCTTTTCATTTTTAAATAAAGATGATTCTTTTGCTGTTTCCATTTGTTTTTACTGGCATTACTTCTACTTATCCTTGTCTTACCCACCTTCAAGCCTAGTAAGAAAGGACACCAGTGAAAGTGTATTTTTTTGCTATCAGTTAAAAGTTAATTGTTTTAACAAGACTTGAAGGCCACATAATGCGAATACCAGGGTTTTTTAACATGAAGCTTTTGACATCCGTCGATGTTGTCATACCATGCCGTTATCACCATATTGGATTTGGAAGAGGAATGTTCCTGGTAATTTGCCGAGCATCATTTAATCATCTCTGTCAAATAACAGATTTATTATTGATTTCAGGCTCCTAGTTAGCTTAGGGAGTTGCATCTTAACTTGCTTTCCCTTTCTGCTTCCCCAGAGGATGCAGCGCGATGCTGCAAATTTTGTAAACCAGCCTTGTTAAAAGAACACAGGGGTCAAAAATTCAAGCATTGAGTTCAAGCACTGGGAATTGTAGCACGAGCATCATCCGTTTTGTTCACTGACCGTGGCATGGTTTTGTGAAAGAAATGGTACCTAGAAGTGCACTTAGGTCAGGAAACACAGCCAGAAGAAGCTAACGTATTCTAATTTTGGGGCCGCTATACGCTTTTTTTAATGTTTGCATTTGAATTTTTCCTGTTTTGTGTAACTTTTGCGTGTAACACAAGGAATAATGCTGTGTAGCTCTTGATTTACAGAGAAAGTAAGTTTGAAGGAAACCTAGTAGTTGCACTGCAAGTGTACTCAGTGGTTGTCGTCAGGGTTGAATCACAGCAGTTCATAGTGGTAAACGTAATAGCAGTAGTAGATTCCTGTCCTTTATCCATGTGCTTTAGGGTGGGAAGGTGTTGTTAGATGCCTTTTCTGATTTTTTTCTGTAAATTACAAGGCCATATCTTTCATCCAGTCCAAGGCATTAACTCTAAATTTGTTAATACACAGTTTCTTGAAAGGCATCTAGCTCGAGGAGGAAAGTCCTGTTCCATTTGTTAATCTACCACTGAGAGCAATAGAAAGGCAAACCTTGTCTTGCCCGTTTTCAGCGGGAGTAGCTTCAGCATCTTTTTGTGGTTTCTGTTGGTATTTTGTAATGTTAACTTTGTAATCAGAATATCAGACTCCAGCACTCATCTCCAGCTCAGGTTGTCTTCTCCTGTGCCTGCTTCTGGGTCCACCCAAAGCTGGCGGTGTGGGATAGAAGAAATGGGCATCTTTGCTCCTGGTAGCCACTGGTGTTTCTGAGAGGTGGGGGAAGAAGCAGGGAAGGGATCTAAGGGAGCTGGGGCTCTTGAGCTTGGAGCAGAGGAGACTGAGGGGTGCCCTCATTCCTGGGGATCCATTGGGAAAGGGCAGTGTCAGGAGGAAGGAGCCAGGCTCTGCTCTGGGATGGCCAATGGCAGGACAAGGGGCAGTGGTCCCAAGCTGGAGCACAGGAGGTTCAAGCTGAAGATGAGGAGAAACTTTGTGAGTGTGAGGGTTCTGGAGCATGGCCCAGGCTGCCCAGAGAGGTTGTGGAGTGTCCTTGTCCTGTGTGACTGCTCTGGTGATCCTGCTGTGGCAGGGGTTGCACTGGATCAGCTTTCCAGGTCCCTTCCAACTCCTCACACTCTGATCTCCTAGATCCCAAAGCAGTTCAGTTATCAAGTTAAAGGGATGGATGTATCAGTGGGGAAATGGAGTGCTGGCATGTGGGATGTGACTGGTGTCTGCTGCAGCTGTGTTGCCAGCCCCCAGCAAGGACTGAGCCAGTGCAGGCTGTGTTTTATGCGTTATGTGGTTCTTGAAGTGTACGCGGGTGTGCTGGGTCAGTGTTCTGGGCAGTGTGAGAGGAGGCAAAAACTTACCCTATAGCAATCTCAGCCTGGCCCTCAGTTGTATTTCAGTGTGCAGACCACATAGAAGCAGACCAGCTGAAACAGGGTAATTGGCAGTTGGCCATTCACATGGTTTTACGGGAGTTTTAATATTACAGTGTAGCTGTCACTGAAGTGCAAGTTATTCCTTAATGATAAGCTCTTCCACGGCATGGGCAGTGCAGCACTGACCTGAGAAATGGAAATGCTGATGAATTCAACTGAGCTTTGCCATCTGAGTTGGCTTAAAGTTGAGAAAGGCCACTTGCATTCTTTGATCTGTTTAAAAGGCATTTTACTTCAATTGTGTAGTTCAGGTAGGCTGCATGGAGTCAATAGTTTTTACAAGTAGCAGACTTATTTTTCAACCAGAAGAAAAGGATATTTCAATATATTTAAATACTTAACAATTATAGAGCTTGTTTCATAGCATGTTTTTAAACATTCACACCTCAAAGCTTTTTATTACAATGACAATTCTTTGCTCAGAAGCATAGTAAAATTTTCCATTGGTTCAAATCCAGCTCTAAATCCTGTTTTATCAATAACTCTGTTTTCTCAGTAGGCCACCAGAAGTGATGAGAGAATCAACAGGTATTTGTGCAAAGTTTTCTTCTTCAAATCGCAGAGTTTTTGTAATAAAGTGGCATCCATTTTGTTAGAGAAAATGGCAAGCTCCTAAAATGGCATTTTATTCTCTTTTATAATCTTAGTTTAAATGAAAATTGCATACGAGAGTGCCAAGTTTATGCAGATTTGCCTTTGCGACTTCTGGAATATGCTTTCTCAAGAGACTACAGAAAATTACAAGTATGCGATGCTGTCTCAATGGCTGCCTAAGGGGAGTTTTGCCCTCCAATAAGTAAGAGTCTACAGATCATAAATCAGCATTTTATCATCAGCCACCAGGTGATTCTCAAATGTCAAGGAAAGGTACATGATAACTAAGTCCCAGATTTGTGTTGATGGCAGTCGCTGCCATCGTATTGTATTAAACAGAATTTTGCAAGAGGCAAATGTTACCGTTCCTAAAGCTTTCAAGTGTGTAATTTATGCCTTTTTAATTGAGGCTCTCTGAATCCAAAGATAAAATTTGAACTCAAGTCTCGGTTAAAACCAAGGAGAAGTGTTTGGAAGAGGGGGATAAGCTGGAAAAGTCTTGGTTTTGCTGGAGGAGATGCCCAATTTGGGCTGGTGTCTGATGATAGCCAACGTTTTGGTGAGGACAGGCTGTGTACAGGCTTGGGGACGAGTGGCTGGAAAGGACCTGGGGTGTTGGTGGCAGCAATGCCCATGAGCCAGCAATGTGCCCTTGAGCCAAGAAGGCCAACGCCATCCTGGGGTGGATAAGCAGGGGTGGGTGTAGGGCAGAGAGGTTCTCCTGCCCCTCTGCTCTGCCCTGCTCACACCACAGCTGCAATGTTGTGTCCAGTGCTGGGCCCTCAGGTCAAGAAGGACAGGAACTGCTTGAAAGAGTCCAGCAGGGCCACAAAGTGATGGAGGGAGTGGAGCATCTCGTGCTGAGGAGCGGCTGAGGGAGCTGGGGCTCTGGAGCTTGGAGCAGAGGAGACTGAGGGGTGCCCTCATTCCTGGGGATCCATTGGGAAAGGGCAGTGTCAGGAGGAAGGAGCCAGGCTCTGCTCTGGGATGGCCAATGGCAGGACAAGGGGCAATGGTCCCAAGCTGGAGCACAGGAGGTTCCAGCTGCAGATGAAGAGAAACTTTGTGAGTGTGAGGGTTGTGGAGCATGGCCCAGGCTGCCCAGAGAGGTTGTGGAGTGTCCTTGTGTGGAGACCCCCAAAGCCCTGGCCGTGTTCCTGTGTGACTGCTCTGGTGATCCTGCTGTGGCAGGGGTTGCACTGGATCAGCTTTGCAGGGCCCTTCCAACTCATACTCTGTGAGGACCATGAGGAGATGGGCTGTTCTGCAGCCTCACTGTGACAAAGGGGTTACCGATTGCATTTCTCACGTTCATTTGTATCGGCCTTTGGATGTGCCATAAACAAGTCTGTGTAACACCTTGGTCGTGATTTGTGTTGTAGAAAGAATTGTTGTGAAAGCAGTTTTAGTAACTGAAACTTCAGGAGCTGTTAGTTATAGCTGAGGTGAAGGGGTTTTTTGGTCTTTATTTAAAACAAAGCTTTCTGCTCCCTCCTCTCTTCTTCCTCCTTTCTGTTTTCCACGCCTGCCACTCACTAAATCATGAATTGCCACAGAGAAAACTGAGTTAATTGTGCATTGCTGGCCATCTGATTAAATCCACTCTTCTGCATTTGGGCTGTAGTAGATTTATGAAGATGAAGTAGAGAGGAAGAAATGACATGGCTACTGAGGGAAAAATGAATATTAACATCTTTTCAACAACAGTCTGATGAAATGTTACATGTTTAAGCTACCTGGCTGTTTCAATTACTCATGAAACAGCATGGGTTGGATGTAATTCTGCTTTCTAGTGCTTGCTAAATGCTTTATAAGTGCTTTTAGATGACCCAGATTTGGGAATGATAGGAGGAACCTGTAGTTGTTGAAGGCAAAAGAAACACTAACAGGGCTCAGCAAAACTCTTGAATTAGGCTGAATGCTCCAGGAAATGTGGGATTGGTGTTTTTAAAATGCCAGATGCCTGTTTACTTGTAAAAGTGAACAAGCGATAGCCCGTCATTAATGAAGTAAGTAGAGCAGATCAATAGGTGAATATTTAAGAGGCTCTTTAGATGGTTATGCTACAAAAAGCGTGCAGGAGGAAGAAATACCCAGCTTCTGACAGCCGAATCAAGCATTGGTAATGTAGAAAAGCTTGTCATGGAGATCCCTGCCCACGTGAGGAAAGAGCCAGGACAAAACTGTTAGAGGTTTTTTCAGTCTTCACCCTGAGCTTTTTATTTCCTAAACCATCAAGTCTAACTTTGCTTAAATTTAGTGAAATGAAGCAAATTAAAGAAATGAAAGTAATGTTGGAATATAGTGAATAGAACGTGCTTTGGAAATCTTCAGCCACTGACAGCAAGGTTAGATCAAATGTACTGCTGCAAATTCAGTTGCTGGTTGTGAAGGGCTTTATTACTCTTTCTGCATCTTAAGACTTTAATATACATGTTTTCTGTGGAATTGTGAGGAAGGAGCTTTCAGAAGTGCAAAAATTTGCTTGGAACCTTATTTTTAGTGTGCCAAATCCCAATTACCGTACGCATTGCACATTTGGAGTGTGTGAGCAGTCTCATCCACTGCATCTTGCCTTATGAATACTTAATAACACTTAAGTGGTTGACTTCTACAGATCCACATATTTTCTTAGGAGTGTTTTGTTTCGTAATGCAACTTCCATCAGTTAAAGTGGATAAAAGTTTGCTAGTGAAGATGATAGACTCATTAAGGTGGGAAGATCAGCGAGCGCTGGCTTATGCTGAAACTATTTGCTCCTTGGTCAGGGATGCAATAAAAACCTGAGCACTTTCTCTGTATTTAGCCTACATCCCCCACCTCTGTGGAATGGGTTTTACTTAGGTTACCTTGCATCTCATCCCCGTTTAGCCCAACGCAGTGCACAACGAGGGCAGTGTTCTGATGTGCGAAGGTTTCATCGTATGGTCACACTTGAGCAGGCAACAAATCACGGGTGAACTTTGGTTCCTCTGGTTCTTGTTACCGTCCTCAGCCCTTGCAGTGTCACACCTCGCAGCCGGAGTGGAAAGTGCTGTCGTGTTTCATCATCTGCTGCAATTTCTAGGTGTAAGCTCCTGGTTCAGCTGGTCTCTCCTGCATGGTGGGGCGGCGGGTGAGGAAGTGGAGGAGGCAGAGAGGTAAAATCAATGGGTACTTCTATAGATGGTGATCCAGGACTCTGGCTTTCACAGCAAACTGCCCTGTACCCCGCTGAGCAGGCAGAAAACGTGCACCAGTGCTGTGTGTCGTGGCTGGAGCCAGTGAGGAGCTGGAGGTAAAATAAAGGACTTGGTGACTGGAGACGTGACTCGCTATCTCTCTTTCCCCTTAGGTAGATCCCCAGAGAGTTCACTCTTGTTAAGCCCTTAACATAATGTTAGCCTCTATTTTAGGCTTTATGGTAGGATCCCCTCAAAGCAGAACCTGACTGGTCCTTCCTAGTGAAATACAACAGCTTTCCCTATCTCTCTGGGCATCTGCAGTGCACAGGGTCAGTCTTTTAAAACTTAAGCTTCCGAAACTTCTCCAATATTTTGCTGCCAGTTGTGTTGCTGATGTGTTTCCCTGTTCTTCTTTGAGGTGTGTCTCTGCTCGAGGACGGTCTTTACTCTGGTTTGCAGTTTTTCTTTCCTCATCAGTTTGAAGATGGATTTCATGGAAGTAATTCCAAATATTTAATTTCTCAGTTTGTGTGAGGATCCATTCATTGCAGCTGTTGGGATTCTCATTAGTGGAAATTAACACAAGCTGCGACAGAGCTTGGCTTGACTTTCCAACCGCAGACCCCAGTTACATGAGCTGAGATAACTCATTACAGAAATCATCTGTAGTTAAGAGAAGCTTTCTGTCAAGTGGATTTGCAGTGAGCAGAGTGTGATTACAGCCCGGGGAGCGGAGCAACGCAGAGCAGTTACTCCACGGGAGCAGGGCGTATGGCGAGCCAAGGCTGAGCCTGCATCTCCAACGTGACAGCCGTAATTGCCTATCTCTGGTGTGCGCTCTAAGACGGGGTGGTGCCACAGGTGGAAAGAGGCGATGGTGTTGTCTGGTGGGGAGCTGATGCAAGGGCATGTTCTCTTATTGCTGTGCATTTCTGAATAATTGTTCTTCAAAAAGAAGAATTGTTCTTCAAGTTGTTCTTCTCTTCTAGGTCGAGAGAGGTTCTCCTGCCCCTCTGCTCTGCCCTGCTCACACCACAGCTGCAATCTTGTGTCCAGTGCTGGGCCCTCAGGTCAAGGACAGGAACTGCTTGAAAGAGTCCAGCAGGGCCACAAAGATGCTGGAGGGAGTGGAGCATCTCGTGCTGAGGAGCGGCTGAGGGAGCTGGGGCTCTTGAGCTTGGAGCAGAGGAGACTGAGGGGTGCCCTCATTCCTGGGGATCCATTGGGAAAGGGCAGTGTCAGGAGGAAGGAGCCAGGCTCTGCTCTGGGATGGCCAATGCCAGGACAAGGGGCAATGGTCCCAAGCTGGAGCACAGGAGGTTCCAGCTGAAGATGAGGAGAAACTTTGTGAGTGTGAGGGTTCTGGAGCATGGCCCAGGCTGCCCAGAGAGGTTGTGGAGTGTCCTTGTGTGGAGACACCCAAAGCCCTGGCCGTGTTCCTGTGTGACTGCTCTGGTGATCCTGCTGTGGCAGGGGTTGCACTGGATCAGCTTTGCAGGGCCCTTCCAACTCCTCACATTCTGTGATTCTGTTAAAAATGTGTTAAAAATCTGAAAGAGTTTAAAAAAGGTACAGTGTGACATGAGGTCTGTAGAGCCTGAGCTTCTCTACTCTGTCACTGTTGGTGGCTTCTTTCCAAGAAGGTTCAGAGATGACTTAATTATCACCAGTGTGCGAGTGCCTGCGTGAGTGGGGAATTTTTGATGGAGAGCTTTTTAATTTAGCAGCAGAATGAATGATAAGGTCAGCTGGAGGAAAAAGAAAAGCAAGTTGGGGGTGATAAATGCCCTTACCCAAGGAAGGAACATTTGCGGTCGGGATGACTGGGCAAAGGGGATTGAATGTAACTTCTCTGTGTACTGGTGAAGATGTACCTTGTCCCAGCTCCTGTTTTGGAGGTAGAAGCCTCATGAGGACTATCTATGCAAAAATACAAATAGGACTTCTTGGCCATAGGGAAGCAAAGGTAGATTTGCTAAATGTAAAGGAGTTTTACCATGGGCTGTTGGTCTTAGTGCCCTTGACATATTCCATGTTTACCCTACTTCTTTCGGCACTTGTTTTTTAAGATTGTGGTGGTGATGTGTGCAGGACAACCTGTCTGTATTGTGGTCCATGTTTATTCCAGTTACCTCTTGGGTTTTTACATGCTTTTACTGGGAGCTGCAGTTTTTCCACTTGCTCAGCTCCTGGCACAGTTACTTAACGGCTAGACTTGGGAGGAAGACAATCAACCTCCAAAAACTGGCTGTTTCTCATGGTTTTTACATATGGTGGAATGATAGGAAAGCAGGTATAATAATCCCACATACTGATTTTTCATTTAATCAATCCTGAAGGTATTTTTTCAGTTGCATTGTGTTTTGTTTGTGGATGAACCCACTCACAAAAGAGGTGGCTCATGTTGCAATATGGCTACAAGAAGTTGCTGTGAACCCTTAAATCTGGTGACGCGGTGTATCGGTGAGTTCAGCTGTTCTGGATTTCGTTGTAAACCTCTTAGATATGATACAGTGGAATCCTCTTAAACACAAATTCCATGTAGCAAGTGACAGAACATAATGAAAGCATAAACTGTTACACAAAGAAAACTGTCAGATGCATAATGCTGCAGCTATAAACAGCCGTGGATTTCGGCATGTTTTGTGGAGTTTAGTGAGCTGGGTTGGGATGTGCACATTCTTGGGGTTGGTTTTTGACTGTCAGAAGAGCTTGAAACAGTGTTGATACCTGATAAAGTAAAACTTCCTTGCCTGCAAAGGAAGCCATTCCTATCAATATCTTAAGATACCTGCACTGCCAACAAATTAGTAGTTATCTTTAGATAATGAATTGCAATTGAAAAACACTCTATGGATCATTAGGTGTTGCAAGCAGTAGGAGATGCAACGTGGCGTTGGTACAGCGCAAGAGGATTTCTCAGCCTCTGTGGAACAGTACCACTGAGGGTAGTAGTTGCATTAAGAGGTGGGTTTTGTTTGTGCTTTGGGTATTTTACAATGTGTATGGAAGTACAGCAGCGTTGTCAGAACTCACTCAAAACGGATTTCCCACCCGTCCTCCAGAGGACATGGAGCTGTACAGCTGGGTAGGGAGGAGTAAACAAGGAGTAAATGTGCTCCCTGTAGTTGGTCCTCAGAAGATGACAGTGGTCTTTTACCAAAACCCTCTTGCAGATGCAGATTTGGGCATCTGGGGATGGTAAAATCGGTAAATATTTGGTAAAATCCTGCTGCTGATGTAGCTACGCGATGTTTTCCTGCTTTGCTGCTGTTTTCCTGCCGTGTGCTTGCACCAACCATTTTGGAGAGGATCTCATTCATCATCATTAACCTTGCTCTGCACGGGGATGGATGATGGAAGCTTTAGCAAAAAAAGCAAGACAAGCTGTCCTCTGTTAAGCAAACAAACCAACCCCACGCCATCCCAGCAGGCGGTACCGGTGCCAGCCCAGGGGTGCGGGTTTGGGACCCGCTGGAGGAGTGAGCACACTGCAGGAGCAGAGTGGGGTGTGAATGGATGTGTCGACACAACAGCAGTGTTTCTCCTCTTTACATTTCCTGTCTCAGCTCAGACTTCTCCATGTCGCAGCTGTATAAATATCTGAGTCCTGCCTTTGTGGCCAGTAACTGCAGATACTCCTCATGTCTGCAGCCAGATATGAAGCTCCTGTCTGCCAGCGCTGCTGCAGCTTGGGAATCCCTCCTCGTCTCACCCTGTGCTGTAAAACAAAGCTACTACAACATGTGTAGGTTTCAGAGACACCTGAAACATCCAGGTGGGATGTTCAGTATGTTGTAGTTGGATATTTGTCCTTTGGATGCTGTAAATAAGATTTTCCTGCACTGTAGTGCTTGTGGCTCACAGGTATGTTATATTCAAACTAGGATTGTAGCTTACTTTAGTGGACCTAAAATGGATTAAACAGTTTTTAAGTAGCCTGCATTATTTTAACAAGGTGATTTTTTTCTCCCCCTTCCTGGGGGAATTGTTCCTGTGTAAAAGTAAAGTAATTTGGATGACTTCCGAAGGCGCGCGGCTCGTGTTTTGCATAACGCTGAGTTTTCAGGTGACCTGCTTTGTGACCCAGTATCCCGTTCTGCTGGCAGATTTGTAAATGTTCATAGTACACATTTGCAATGCAGGACACGCTGCTTTTTGCTGCTGGAAGGATGCTTGTGGCACCAGAGCAGGACAGATGCCTGTCTCACCGAGAGCAGGCTGAATGACCCAGCTTCTGTCACAGAAGGGGAGAGAAAAGGGGAGGTTTTTATGATGATGGAGAAACCTAGTGGCTGACTTAGTTGTGGCACCAGGTTGTCATTGATTGAATGTGGACCCAAATCCTGAAGAGGTGCTTTCTACAGTCACAGAATCCCAGAATGTGAGGAGCTGGAAGGGCCCTGCAAAGCTGATCCAGTGCAACCCCTGCCACAGCAGGATCACCAGAGCAGTCACACAGGAACACGGCCAGGGCTTTGGGTGTCTCCACACAAGGACACTCCACAACCTCTCTGGGCAGCCTGGGCCATGCTCCAGAACCCTCACACTCACAAAGTTTCTCCTCCTCTTCAGCTTGAACCTCCTGTGCTCCAGCTTGGGACCATTGCCCCTTGTCCTGGCATTGGCCATCCCAGAGCAGAGCCTGGCTCCTTCCTCCTGACACTGCCCTTTCCCAATGGATCCCCAGGAATGAGGGCACCCCTCAGTCTCCTCTGCTCCCTCAGCCGCTCCTCAGCAGGAGATGCTCCACTCCCTCCAGCATCTGTGTGGCCCTGCTGGACTCTTTCAAGCAGTTCCTGTCCTGGAGCTGAGGGCCCAGCACTGGACACAAGATTGCAGCTGTGGTGTGAGCAGGGCAGAGCAGAGGGGCAGGGGAAGTAATGGCTGGTGCTGCAGTGGCGGTCCTCTTGGGGGAAGAGCTTTTAGAAAACAAATATCCTAATTTTGTGTAATTTATGGCAAAGACTTGTACTGCCCTGCTCCTGCTCAGCAGAGGGACAAGGATCTCTGCTGAATTCTCCAGCAATGGAGTCATCCTGGAGCTGTGTCTGCTTCAATTACCAAAATCAATTACTAGGACTTCATTAAGTGAAACATTGTATTTTAAAGTTTATAAAAGTTACTATTAGCAGTCATGAAGAAAGATCTGTTTGTTTTTGTAGAGTATATTAAGTGTAACATTGATTTTGACTTGAAAGTGTCCAAAAGCAGAATTTAAGGCAAGTAAAATGGGCATGAAGGGACGTGTTTTGCTTGCAGTCATAAAGATGGGACTTCAGGGATTTGTATGAAATAGGAAACCTTCTGCAAGTTGCATGAAATGTAATAAATTGTGCCTGAAAACACCCCCAGTTTGACTATAAAGGCCTTATCTCACCCATGTAAAATATTTATGCGTAAATGCATATTTTATATTTCTCCTTTACCATCCTTGGGTTGTTTTATACTTTCATAAATGGCATCTCTGGTGTTTACTTGTAGTGGAGGCAGCAAAAAAACTCATATGTTTTATTTGATGTCTTTACTTTAACTTTTTGTTTGGTTTATTTTGGGTGTAAGGAGGAGCAAAAAAGCCTGATTACAAAGTGCTAGGGTGATAAAAGCAAAAATGCAGAGCTGGAAATTTTCCTGAAGATCTTTATTTAATTTAGACTTATCTCTCAGATGTGTGAATCCCGGTGTTTTTTCATGTTCCTTTTACATGTCACTGTTTGCCATTTCTACACCACTTTGGATTGTATCTGGTGTTGGCCTAAGAGGAAATGATTTGCTGTATCTGATTTTTAAGGCGTTTGCCACTGATTCTGTGGTTAAAAGACCCAAAAAGTTACTCTGGAGTCTTATAGTTGGAGCAAATATTGTCTGAACGTGCTAAGGTGATGCTGTCTTGGCACTTGGTAGTGATGTGGTTGCTGTAGGAGTATTTGTGTCCTCTTTTAATGTTCATGTTGCTAAAAACATTCAGCTTTCTGAGTGGTTTCAATGAAGTCTTCAAGAGTGATTCAGGTTTGGGAGACACTTCAGTGAGTGATTTAAAGTTCAAACTGTTTATAGAAGAAAAGGTGAGAAGGTGACATTGCTGTTGCTTAGAAATCCTTCAATAAGAGAAAGATACCCATTTAGGAAAGAAGAAAGCTACAGGAAAAGCCAAATTTGATAGTTGAAGCAAGACAATTAGCAGAGATAACGTAGAAAACGTGTTTACAGGAGGTAATTCATGGCTGATGCAATATTTTAGGGGACTTAGTAGATCAGAGATGTGGTTTTAGCAGCTTTTCATCTTAAAATTTGACTTCCTTATAAAAGGATTCCCCAGCCCCCTTTCCCCTGTGCCCTTCCAGTGGTGCTTCTGATACAGCCCTCTGCTGTTCCACCTCATTGCTGCTGTCTGTTTTCTGTGGTATAGCCAAGGCTATATAATATATATAAAGATAAAGGCTGTAGGTGCTGGTGCTGGAGGAGATCTTGTCCTTGCTACCATTCCCAGTTTCTCTTGTGCTGGTACCAGTGTGTGCTTGGTGTGGTGTTGAGCCACTTCCAGTGCCCAATTGGCAGTTCAGAGCTGGCAACAAGAATTTTAGCTTCTAGCTAAATAAAAGAAGGACCAGTGCAATCAGAAGTGAGAAATGTGAGGGGTGCCCTCATTCCTGGGGATCCATTGGGAAAGGGCAGTGTCAGGAGGAAGGAGCCAGGCTCTGCTCTGGGATGGCCAATGGCAGGACAAGGGGCAATGGTCCCAAGCTGGAGCACAGGAGGTTCCAGCTGAAGATGAGGAGAAACTTTGTGAGTGTGAGGGTTCTGGAGCATGGCCCAGGCTGCCCAGAGAGGTTGTGGAGTGTCCTTGTGTGGAGACACCCAAAGCCCTGGCCGTGTTCCTGTGTGACTGCTCTGGTGATCCTGCTGTGGCAGGGGTTGCACTGGATCAGCTTTGCAGGTCCCTTCCAGCTCCTCACGTTCTGGGATTCTGTGTGATTCTGTGAAATGGGACGCTGCTCTGTGGTGGCAGTGATGCATTGGGTTAGCTTAGTGGTGGTGTGAGCTGCACCCTTGTTTCCAGGGGCCCGGCATGGCCTGGCGAAGCAGAGGCAGGGAGGTCTCTGTCTGAAGGAGCGGCCCAGACGGCCTTGCCTCCCAGCCAGTGGCTTAATCTTGTGTTTTCAGCTGATTTTGTGAAACGGGTAAATTTAAGGCTGTTGTAGTGCATTTTGCTTTTCATATATCGCAGTGAAATGTTTGCTGAGTTAGTCTAGAGGAAAGGAAAGGGTGGGCAACTCCTGCAACTCCTCCACGGCGCGTGCAATGTGGGAGGTGCAGGATTATCCTCTTGTGGTATCTTATGCTTAAAACCATTTTGACAGGCAAGGCATTGCTGAAGTGGAGAGGGCTGGGTTTTTTTGCTTGCAGACCTGTTCTGCACGTTGTCAGCTTTTTCTTGAAGAAACATAATTTCAGAACCCCAAATCTGCAAACCTTGGGATCCTGCTGGTCACTTCTTGATCAATTGTCCTTTTGGTGTGAAGGAGTAATTTTTCAAGGTGTCGCAAGAAGAAAACATCTTCAGCACAAAGAGACTTGCAGCATGGCTATTCTAAATTAAACATCAAGAAATTGTGGTGTGCTGATTAAGCTGCTGCTTCACTGGGTGCTGGAACTGCCTGATCCAACATAAACATAAGGAGGTGTAAGGAGCTGAGTGAGGGTTAAGAGAGCTGTTGTTGTAGGTCTCGCTGTGCTCCCTGGGCTTGCTGCACTGAAACTTGGTGCTTTTGCTTTGTTGGAAGTGGGCCTTGTATCCATTAAATAAAATATCCCATTAGCGTTAGCCTCTTCAAATAAATAGTTTAAAAGCAGCGTGGGACTGGCTGTTGAGCCATGATAGCGGTGGCCAGTGGAGAAGGGTAATTCTTCCTTAGCTGAAATAAGTCTGAGCATTGCAGGAGATCGTTAAGCTAGTTAATTCTGATCTCAGAGTAAACCTTTTAAAACTTAATAACTGAGAATTAGCTAATACTTCAAATTGTAAACCATAGGTTTCTGGCTTTTTCTTGGAAGGGAAAAAAAACCCAACTTAGTGAACATAAGAGGAAAAACTTGTTCTGCCCAACCAGTCTGGATGGTCTGCTGGCTCTGGATGAATCCAAGTTCTTTATTGACATTCAGACTGCAAAATACAGCAGCGGATACCTAGAAAGTAGTTCATTTTCATATGCTATTGCTAACGTAGCTGTGTGAATGCTGATCTACTCACCGCGTGAGACCAGAATACAGATTGACACTGTAGGATTCATGCCCTGTGTTTGAGATTAGTTCTAATATCTGTGTAAATATTGTTTAGAAGAGGAGAATGAACTTCTGATTGTAAAAGTACCTTGAGCTTAGGAATGTTTTTATAAAGGCCTAATTTTTATTGTTGCTATTTCTTAGGGTTCTGAAGCTTTTCCCCTCCCTCCCTCAATGTGATATCTGTGGTATTGTGGTGATGGAATTATTCTGTATTCATTTTAGCTGTTTGTAAGGCAATTTTGTGAGTATCCATAGAAGGGGATAGTGCTGACTTAACTGAATCGGGCTCCGAATTGGTGTGATTTATGTGAGCCATGGGCTGATGGACGTGCTGGTCAGTGGTTTGGAGGAGAAGGGGATGAGAAGTGGGCGAGTGGGAGGAGGCTCACCCAGATCCATCGCTGGGGCGGTCGCGTTGCTCCTCCGAAACAGCCGGGCGGTGACGGGCGAGCCTGGCACTGCCAGATGCTCCTGCCCACCCGCGTGAGGCATCTTCTGGAGCCCGGGCTGTGCCGATGCTCTGGGTACCGCCGGTGTGCCCGTAGAGTTGATGCATGTGGAATATAGCTCCTGCAAGAGACAACAGCATCTGCATCGCGTATTTCTGCATTTCATCGGGAAACACAAGTGGCTACAGAGATCCCAGCTGGGGCATCCATCGGTCCATGACTTCTGTGGATGTGGGTAATGGTGTAGCAGACACCCGTAGCTGTTTGCTGTGAGGAAATCACTTTCTTGTTAAGGCTGCGGTGCCCGGTGGTGGTGTGAGCGCAGGGGGCTTTCAGCTGCACAGGAGTAATTTTGGGTTGTGAAGAGTCGATGGCAGAGAAGAGGCTAATGAAGCTTCTCTGTTCTCTTCAAAACAAAAGCGTCCTGCTCAGCCCTGGGTTTAGTTTTTAATTAGTTTGGCTTAGAGTTTGATTTAGAGCGGGTGAAGGGATGATGAGTTCATGTGATCTGGGGGTTTCAACCTTACCCTGCTATTTGTACTTTTTTGGTTAATAATGTATCCTTTGCTAGAAAGATGACTGGTGGCTTAACAGGATTTCTTCCCGTTAAACATTTTTAAAGAAAAAACAGCCTTTTTTTTGCATACCTCATACCAGCTTAGAGTTGCTAGACAGCGCCGCAGAGCAAAGCAAAGAGTGGTTTATTGTGAAATCCACTTCTATTTAGGAAAAAATAAATTCTCTGTGGTACCTAATTCACTGATGTTACATTTTTTTCCCTTCTTCCTCTCAGCTATAGAGGCAGCATAATTTTATATGCTTCATATTGAAAATTCATTCAAACGCAGTCTGGATTTATTTATTTTTACTGTCTCATCAGCAGAATATACATTTTACATCAATGTATTTTATAGTTATATGAAAAAGCAGGTTAAAAAGAATGTTCCTGAGGAATTGTTTTATTTGTTAGCACGATATATATGTTTTTAATGCAATTTAGATGGTATCTGGAGAAAATTGAGCTTGAAATTCCGAAGCTGGTGCTTGATCTTGTAAATAATGCACGCTTTAAGTCAACACTTTGCATCGTTATCTTGAGCAATGGTTTAGCCTTGATATATTTCAAAACAACTGTGTTAGATAATGTGCTGGATATGTATATGGTTATTTATGGCTATAAACTTTCTGATTAGATATTAATGTTAAAATAATATCAGCATGTTTGCTGAAGATGCCTTCCTTGTTCTGCACTTTAGTCGAGACGTGGTGTTAATGCTGCATATAAGAAATGATGCACAGGCACTAGAATTTGTCAACTTTTAGTGATTCAGGTAAGCACTCTGTTTATGACTTCTGAAGCTCTTTTTCTTCAAAATGGTATATTAAATAATATGCAAGATACATTTAAGAGGATATGTTTCTCAGCAAGCGGTTTATTGCAGTTTGATTGTTGAGAAGACCGAATATTTTTTGGTATTTAAAGGAAGCTGGTCCTGAAAATGTCTTAGCAGAGCAAATTACCAGATTGAAGGAGATGCATTTGGTGCTCCTTGTTTCACAGGTGGAGCTGTTTGTGTGGTCATTTAGACTGAGCTAACAGCAGTGGGTGGAAACCGTGTCCTTTGTCTAAATGCAAAATCCACCCTGAGAACGAATTTATATATTATTTAAATATTATTATTTTTTTTAATTGGGATATTTTGGAAGAGGGCTTAGACATCTATCCTGCTATCCTTACTGTTATACCTCCAGTTGAGTGTTTCCTTTCTTGGCCTTCCTTGCACAGCTGATCATTCGTGTGTAGCCTTATTGCAGAAGGGCTTCCCACAGATGGAAGAAATGGGTAGAGAAAACCTCTTTCCAGCTTGTTTTGCTGGCCATTATCTGTCTCAGTTGCATGGAGCTTATGTGTAAATGCAAATGTAGTAGTTAGTGTTTCTTGAATTCTACGTGGTTGTTAGTCATTGCTGAGATTCATAACGGTGACATTTGGATAAAGTCACAGTGTGCGGATGTGCTCATCTACATACAAAGAAACGTGTATTCTCTTCAGTACATTTAAAGGAACGTTCTTAATTTAAAATACTACTGTGTAAAAGGTTGCTGTGAAGCTGATAATCTTGTTTTCTTAACGTAATTCCATTCACAGCCTTAATTTAATTTCTTTCTTATAGCTTAATCAGCCGGGCTCCTGAATGATTACACCTGCAGTGCCCTGGTACTGTAGGTCTTCTGTGCTGAAATTAAGATGGGAGTTTGTAGTGTTGATCTTTGGTTGTCCCGCCAAGATGTTGCATTTCTGCTGCTGAAAATCCTCAAGAGCTGGAATTTACTCTGCAGCTTACTCTGGCAGCTGCTCTGCAAGAAACTCCCCCTTTGCAGTGGTGGTTTGGATTTTGTCCCTCAGCCGTTTCCAGATAGCTGCTTGGGGAAAGCAGATACCTGGATTGGATGAGCTTCAACAAGGCCAAGTGCC
>NW_010171298.1:0-46878 GCF_000695765.1 Mesitornis unicolor
CCTCAGGGCCGCCGCGGCGGGAAGGAGCCTCCTCACCCCGCGCCGGGAGACCCGGGGGGTTCTTCCCCCCTGTGGTGCGGGTTTGTCCTCAGGGCCACGGGCTCACAGGGAGGATCTGCGCGGCCGAAAGCCCAGAAGCGAGCTAAGGAGCGGTGCCCGGGATAAATCCCATCGAGGGGCAAAAATAAACACAAGAGACAAAGTCCCCCTCGGTGAGGGGAAGGGTCGGAGAGCCCATGGGCAGGGTGGGTTGGTTGCAGTCCACCCCAGGGCCGTTTCCTAAGTGGAAAGGTGCGTTTCCACACAGAGATAGCCGAACACAGCTTGGTCAGTTCTGCTCAGACAATGTGCACTTTTTGTTTCAACCCCTTCAATTTACTGTTCCATTCCCTCATCTTTCCACCCCGAGCACCAGGTACCCAAATAATTTTTGCCCTGTATCAGGCACAAATGGCACCGGAGATGTTTACTACCAGACCCGGTCAGAAATTCTCAGACGGAATATTTTTGTCAGAGGACGGCAGCTTGTTCAGATCTAGGTGTTTTGTAGAGATACTCTGGTTTTGACTGACTCAGAGCAGCATCCAGGTATATTTCCAGTTCCTCACTTTCCATCATCACTGGACAGACTGGGCTGCCACACTCCCCAGTCTCTAGCATCGCCCCTTCCATGCCGAAAGGGAGCCCAGGCCCTAGAAAACATGTAAATACAAACCATAGCTTCTCAGAGCTCCAGTTCTCTCATAAAACACCCCAAAATGGTGCAGAGCAGCCTGGCAGCAGCAAGGAGGCTGAGGGCCACCTGCAGAGTCACCAGGTGCCTCCACTGAGGCTATTTTGTGTTTCTGAGCTCCAGCTGCTTCACAGCTCCTCACAACAGCTGCCCAGGAACAAAGCAGTAAAAGCTTCAGGGGACCCTGCTCCCGAATTCTGAGGTTTCAAGCTGAGATAAGCTTCCCAGCTTTCTCCATCCCATCAGACAAGCGAGCCCGAATTCGGGAAGCCTCCAGGGCTGCTCAGTGGCTCCCAGACACGCCGGTTCTTGCCAACCCACATTCTCAGCTTCCAGGTTCCAGTGCAACCCAGTGGGGAGACTCCTCGAAAGCCAGCATCTAAAAATCTCCGGCGCCTGGGGATTCGAAGCAGGCAGCCACACGGGTTGCCCTGTGGCAAGCTGGGAACCTATGGGTTCAGACAGCGCCTAAGGCAACTGGCTTGGCTTTCACAAGGGTTTAAAACAGTGTGGTTTAGTCCAAATTGACAGCACCGCGTTTTGAAATATCAATATTGGGTACAAATGAAATATTCCCTTCTCTTTATTCTTTTTTTTTTTCCTCCAGCATTCTTATATTATTCCCCAACATGCATTCCCTGAGCGTCTTGAATTTTGGAGGCTCACCACTAAAATTTTGGAACGTTGCCCTGACCCAGTTTTTGGCTGCCTCTGTTGAGATGCCTGAAGTAAAGAGATGTGGAACCCCTATAGATGATCCCAACATCGTTTGAGGAAATAGTTCCTCAATACCTCTAAAACAATGCAAAAAAAAATTTGATGCTAATTCCTCTAAAAGCAAGATACCCAAATTATTGACTGCTGCTAGTGCCATTGACTTGGTGTATATAATGATATACTTGTTTTCTTAAAAGGTCTAGTTCCTGAGAGCTGGTGATTAGTTAAGAATCTTAATTTTAATTTTTTGTCCACAACTTTAGAGAATAACCTGAATATGTGAAGCAAGTGAAACACAGATAGTGATATTAAACACATTTTTTAATGCAGAAATAAGTATTTAGGGCAATTTTAAACACTGTAAAGTTTAAGTCACCTTTTTCTGTTTTCCTAGTTCTTGGCCCAGCACATTTTGCAACTCAAAGAAGCCCAGAAGAGGCCTGAGCCTGAAGGATTTGTCTCAGCCCTGGTAAGTCAATACAGCATCAGGGTGATCTCGGTGCAGATTTCTGCTGGGGACCGCATCCCTTCCTTTCTAGTTGTTCTAGCTAGAAAATCGTGGGGGCTGATCCATGCTATTTTTATCCAAAAAGTTTGCGATAATACTCAAATCTCAACTCGACACTGAGAATTCATGCTGTGACCTCCGTTCAGCAGGGCTTCCAGAATTTTCTGTGCACATTCGTGGGCTAATCTTCACCCCGTTACAGTCATATTGCAAGCGATCGACAGGGTAAATTTGAATAAGGGGAAGGAGAGGAAGAGCAAAGTGGTTTGCTCACACTTGTACAGTGATTTAGTGGCAAGAGGGTGAACAGAATTTGCTAAACACTAAACCGAACTGGGTCTCGCTTGTTTACAGCCTCATAAATGAGGCGTAGGCAGCTAAATCAAACTCTGGGCCGCAGCAGCACTGTGAACACCACTGAAAACAAATAAACGGTTGGTTTTGGGACGCAGAACAAGTTTTTAAGATTAGGGACACTGCATTTTATGGAAGAGGTTGTGTGCCTGCTGGGGTTACCTGTCAGAATGGACTGTTCTATGAAAATATGACTTTCTGAACCCCTGGACAGTGATCCTTTGTTTCAGAGAGCTTTGGACACTCTGACAGTGGAAAAATTAACAGGCAGGAAAAGACAGGACCAAGTTTTCATGGTCTGGATCTGTTTGCTGCTTTACAAAATGCCCGACGTCTTGGAAGCTCCTATTAGGCAGGATAAATTTATGTATTTATTTGTGATATAGTTTTTTCTTTGCTTTTTAAAAGCCATTATCTTTGTATGTTTGTGGCATGGTTCAGGGACTTCAGTTATTGCACAGTGCTCTTATTGAAAAATAAAGATCTGTATGGTCTGCAATAATGTGAGAAAACCATATACTTGGTTCATAAACTTGAAGCAAAAAATACCTTACCCTTTACGGCTATCTTGCATTTCTTAACCTTTTACTAATACAGTAGCACCTTAACAATTACAAAAAAATAATCTCTTCATGTATTGTTTCTTAACAGGATCAATCAGTGAATAGGAGCAGAATTTAAACTTTACTTTCACAAAGAGAAAAATCGGGCTTTGATTCAGGAACAATATCAAATTAGCATGAGAAACAAGGTGTCCTCTGAAGCTCACAGAGCACACATGTACCTTTATTAGGAATATTTTTAACAGCTGCTGAGACTGAAGAACAGCTTCAGTGCTTCACGCTATGCTCCCTTTATATCTTTCAAGTAGCGAGAAGGGAGCGAGGGGGTTTTGGGCAGACACGAAGCCGCTCTCCCCGGCACCCCTGGCGTGCTGGAACAGGCGCAGGAGGGAGCGTGGCCAGAGCTGAGCCGACAGACGGCTCCTCGGGGAGCCCGGTGCCTGCTCAAACAGCTCCCACGCCGTCTTGACATGAAGTTGTGGCTAATTTGACAATCAGGGAGTGGTTGAGAACTGGCTTCTAATGCGCTGTCCCCCATTCCTCTCTCACTCACTGAAATATTAAGTATAATTTCCTATGTGGAAGGGAATTTCATAATGGCACTGACCAAGACAGCTGAGAAGCAGGCAGACAACCCATGAAGAGGGCTGTGACCTCCTCAATTTCATCTTCTCCACATTACCTAAGTAGCAGCCACATTGAAAGGGAAGACAGCAGTGAAAATTAGGAGACGGTTTTAAATTGGGTTACATTCATATGTTAACTTGTAAATAAAGGCTATGACATTTAACACTGAATCTGTCACCTATAATATGCATAAACAAGGGAAAGTGTGGGAGCTTTCCTTGGTTAAGGTTATATATATATGTAGAACAGCATTTATATGCAAGCAAACCTATCTTAATCACTCAGAACAAACCTACAGGAAAATAACTTTTGGCATGAGTCATGAAAAAAGCAAGGTCATCCTAAGTTAATGTCTTCAGAGTTAACTTCAGTGCTGTGAAGCACACAGCTCATACAAACCCTTTCGGGGTACAGCAACTATTCTTTACATACAAGAAAACATTATGCACCTATTTATATATATACACACACACACAATAAAATGTTGCTTTGTTGAAAATTCCTAATACTTAATCCACACAAGCCAATTCACCTGCGTGTTCTGGGAAGCTCAGCAGTGCAAAAATCACACAACCACCTCTGACTGAAGGTTTAGTTAAGCCAGAACCCTCTCTGTGACCATGGCAGTAACCTCTTGCCTAAGGAAAAATACAAGGCAGCAGAGTGATCCTTCTAATATACTCTCCCAATTTTTGGCAATTAAAAGTGTAGGCACTCCCAAACTGGAGTTATTTCCCCAAAGAGCCACAGATGGGCCACTACTACACCCCAAGACCTCTCCGATTCCAGTTTAGACTTAAAAATGACCTTCACTGGGTCCCTGCATCCCATCCAGGCCAGAGAACAGAGCTGCTCCAAAGACAAATGAATGACAACATGAAAATATATCGAGGTAACTCCAGGCCAAGCTGTGCGTGTTTATTGTGTGCCCCTCACTTTCGGGAGGTCTGGCTGCTCCCCTGGGGTCAGGCCTGGGCACCCGCAGCTGCAGGGGAAGCTGCCAAGAGCTCTGCTTCAGTAAAGCGGGACGTCCCGGTGCTCAGGGGCCTTAGGGACCTCCTTAAAAACACACAGCGAGCAGAGGTTTGAAAATGGCCATCCTAATTCTGGCTTTCTCTGGTCATTGGAGGCTGGGCTTTGAAATCTTAATATACTTCATATGATAACTCTTAACACGTGTGTCCTGCAAGTGACAGGAGATGGCAGTCAATAGTATGGCAGATAGTTCTTTGCTTTTTGGGGTTTTTTGGTTCATAAGAGATAATAAAGCACCTTGCTGGGGCCACAACAGCATCTTCCCCTCGGCACAGCTCTCGGAGGACAGGATAGGTGCACGCAGGGACACAAAAGCCTCCCGAGGCTGAGCCCTCGAGTGAACTGCGAGCGCTTGGATAAGGCCTGATCTAATCTGGGCAAATGTGTTAAGAGCCTGAAATTAATTTGCTTTCAATTAACCTGGAGATAAAACTGCCTCCTACTGTGGACATCCACGGGGCCATGCAGATACCCTGGAGTGGAGCATTTTCAACACCCGAGGAGGCAGCACCTGCAACCGCTCAGACTTTGCATACAAGTGGCTGCTGTCAGGCTGGTGCTCAATGCGACTGCACACGCTCACACACGCAAACACTTCCCTGTTGTCCTGCTACCTGAAATTCTGTACTATTTCAGGTCTGCCACGTGCTACAAATAAGATCCCAATTCTCAGTTACAGGGAAGTTCCTCCTTGTAAGACCTTTCCCTCCTCTGGTTGCTAGAGAGGCTGAGGTCCATGTTAAATTACACAGTCTCCTGCAGTACAAGAAGCACCAGCAAAAGAACTGCAGCCAGTAAAAAAAATAAAGGAACAGGCCAGGCCCCAAAGCCCCAAACACAGAGGCTCGTTACAGGTAACACCAAAACGCCAGCTCCCAGCCACAAGCATTTTATTTGAGATTCTTTTCCTCTGTCCATATATGACTGTCTGTCCCTTCTGAATTCCTTGCAGTGTCTACACCCTTTTCTTTGCCAGGGCACATCTGGTAAAGTCTTCAATGTGGCTTTTGAAGTGGGCATTTTATATCCAGCTGAACTTTAAAAAAGATCCTGAGCAAAGGCCTTTAACAAGTAGATATAAATATATTATTTTTATGAATAGGCCCCTGTTTTCACATGTTCCACTTGCAATGGCCTCTTGTCCACAACTGCTGGCATCTCAAACCCTCCACGGGAAGAATACACTTGTGGAGGAATACACTTTTCCTTGTTGTGCACAAGGGAGATCCTCAAATAAACAATTTTTAATGAAAAAAATCCACGTGGATTCACACCGCGTGGCTCAGACGCCGTCTGTTTGCTGGAGCATTTGTGCTGAACCTGGGCAGAGCCTGGGGCTGCTCCTACAGCCGTCCATGGGCGCACACACACCCCAGAGCAAATGCGTTGGGTCTCAGCCCTGCCTCACCAAAGTCAAGCAGGGGTTCACTAATTTCAATTACTACAGAGTACAGCAGGTAGTTTTTATGTGGTCGCTCCTCTACATTAAACCCAACAGTTACAGGCTTCTTAATTTGTGAGGTTTATTTAATTAAGAAGTGCCATTACCCCCTTTTCTGTTTTAATTCTTTCAACGCAAAATGCAGTTGAGGCCTGACGAAGGGACCGTCACTCTCATCTGAGCCAAGGGTCCTCTTTAAGGCAGCAGCAGCAAGGAGTGGTGTGGAATTATTTGCCTATGAATAATACGTTAATATTTATACATAACTTCCTCTGATAAGAGAAACAACTCGAAGATTTATGGGAGAAGCCCTGCACGGCCACGCTCTGTGGAGCAACTTTTCAAGCTCCGTGTAAAGTCCCCAGTGTTGATTTTGCCTCCTGACAGTTTAATGGGTAACCCAAGAAAGTGCATTCTTCAGGAGAAGAAAAATACGTAGAAAAAAGGAAAAATCAAACCACTAGAATCTGCCTGCTCCTCTTTTCTGCTGGGGACTTCACTACATTCTTTAGAGAGCACAGTCACATTAATATGGGGATCCTCAAACACAGCTGAGCTGGAGAGAGTCCACAAATTTTTGTACATATACAAAAACCTTGGCTTTACTTTTTCCCCCAGCCTTCTTCTGGCTGCTTCCTACTGCAAAAAAAATGACACTCAGCTTTTTCATAACGTCTTTCTACAGCTCAAGTCCTTCTTAGGCCATCGGAACAGCACAGGAGGGGAAGAAAGCCACAAAGAAACGTGTGACAGGAGGGATGTTTACTCCTTGTTTATTTGTTCTGGGGGGAAATAAAGTGCTTTGTGTGAGGGCTCTTTGCTAGCGAGACCAAAACGCTCTCAGGGCCCTGCAGAAGCACTGCCAAGTCTGTCAGGAGAGGGGAAGGCTGGGCAGACTGCCCTAAATTACAACCAAAATCAAATTCAGTTTAAGCACACAGTGCAGTACTTGATATGGAGACTAAAAGCAGAATTACCAACTCCAGCATTCAAAACGCCTCAGTCAAGAGCCCAGCAAATCATCAAATGGGCTTGAAATTGTAGCAATTAAGTTACAATAATAACGCTGCATCTCAAAGGGTTCATGTTTCTTACCTTGTCTTGGCCCACGTAAGAGACGAACTGAAAGGAAAGCTGAGTTTCTGATGCAATTATGTATTTATGGGAAGCTAAGGGCTTTAAATAACATCAGCTGGGTGAGGTTTGCAGTAAACTTGTGAGGGGTAGGAGCAGTGCAAAAGAAACCAAAGCTGTGGAGAAAATGCAATTAATCATAAATTTACCTGAGATACCAAACAAATTAAGGAAACCTCAAATGCCGCTTTATTGTAACACGTTCCCTACGCTATTTATTCTTTCTTTTAGGGAGAGCTAACGAGCACAATTTGGATCTGTATCAAGATTGCAAACCAAAGCTCAAAGCTGCCTACTTAAAGCTCCTTGTTGCTTTTGAGGTTGAGGGAATTTTTGTCGTGATAATGCCACATCACTGGTTATAAGGCTTTCTGGGTTGTATCTAAAAGCCATTTTTTTCAGTATTGATGGTTTTTCCCCTCGATGGAGTCAGAGTAGAATTGAAAATCCCATGCTGCGGCACTCGGCATCCCTGTAAAGTGAATGGGAGCCAATTTGGGCACCTGGGTACAGCCTTGATTAAGATTTTCAGAGGCACATGTGGTTTTTATGACCTTACTGCTATTTGTGGCCTATAAAAATCCCTTTAGCTTTATACTTCAGATGCCTCTTCCCAAAAAGTCTGTCCTCTGTTTACGTATCAACACTTACAGATTTATCTATTTTAAAGTCACTGAAGCGAATACTATAGGGGTGGGAGTGAAAAGTAAGGGGGGCAGAGATAATTTCAGTTACCTAACACTTATTTGACTTAGTCACGCAGAACTGGATCAGTGCAGCTGATGGGGAGCGATGATTAAACTAAACCCTGAATCCGTATTCCCATGTGATCGCCCTCATTATCTCCGCTATCAAGGTTGATCTGACAAGGTACTTTTATTTAGAATCAGCCATACTTCTTTCCCCCGCCTACCCCAGAGGCATCAGAGTTGTTTGCAGCTCCCCGCTTCGAGAAAGTAAAATGTAATTGACGCCTACAGTGCAAAGAAGGAGCTGAAGAGAATTGACTTCTTTATTTTTTGGGGGGGGAGCTGATAACAAACCCATTACAGGCAAAAAATCAGGGTTTGGAACGAGCTTGAAGATCCCTGGGTTAAAAATGACAGAATGCTGTAACTCAGTTATTAAGCGTGCATTGATTCTTTGCCTTCTCATCTAGATTCACATAAAAAAATGCACATACATTTCAGTATCACTTGTAATACTGCACAAATCGCTATGGCCTAAGCCCAGAACACTTAACCTTTAGTCATGCAGACCAAGTGCTGAAAGTAAGAGTATTTTCACGTCAAGGGGGTACCAAAAATATTAGTAACAACGGCTTTAATCAGGAATTTCACGATGCTATGTACTTACAGGACATTGAATGTGCTGCTAGATAAAGCATATGTGCAGTAAATGGCTCAGTATCTCTGGTCTATAGGGGACGACCTCTGGGCTGACCCTTCCTTAGTGGAGCTGACTCCGTCCATGAGCAATGGGAGTCTCCTCTCCTGTACCCCCGCTTTTCTGCCCAGATGTAATGACAAACCTGGGGTACAAAGGTTCACAGGACTGACCGGTCCCAAAGAGATGCACTCTTCCCAAAAGAAAGGAAGCCAGGCTAGAAACTAAATTTGCAATGAAAGGGTACAAAGATGCTCTTTCTCAACTCTGATTTGTGGTTTTGGAGGGGGTTGGGTGTGTTTTCTGGCTTGTTTTTTTTAAAACCTAACCAAGCTTGCTAAGATTGAGGCACATTTCATATTGGTTCATTTCTGCTGACAATTCCGAGAGTTATGAGTTTTCCTCAAGGATTATTGAGTTGGAACCTGAGGAGTTTTGGGGTCTGGAGCCCGGCATCATGTGGAGGGTGGCTTTTCCACACTGCCCAGTGGTCGATCATCCCCCTGGCTCTTAAAATGGGAAGAAGACGACCCAATATCAACGTCATTTCTCCATCATCGGTTTGTGCCCCTAAGGGAGGAGAATTCTGAAAAGGGCCATTGCTGGGGTTACGAGAGCTGTGCAAGGTAGGATGAGGGCAAAGCCGCCGCAGCGCGAGGCAGGATTTGGGTGGATTTGGTTAAGCTGAGAACTTGGCCTTTGCACTGCATCTGGCTGGTACTTGGTAACCTGAGCAACTGTGCCATGCAGCAATTTGTTTTGATATTCTGGGCCCTTCATTTTCTGAAATATTGGCTTCATTTTATAACATACCTCTGAGGCAAGAAGGGAAACCAGGCAAGTTGCAAAATAATTCCCTAATCAGCCACTTAAAGCCCCATGAGATCTGTTATTCTGACAGCGAATCTCCCCATGATGCATGCAAACCCAATTCTCACTTTGGCACCGTCGTGTCCAAACTCGCATCCATCGCTCTCACAACCTCCTTTGGGCCTTGGCTGATTTTGGTGCTACCCAAGGTATGCGAAACAGTCTTCTGCTGCTCTTTGAACGTGGAGAGGCCTCAAGTAGGGGGAGTAAATGTGAAGGCAGCCGGCCAGATGTTGCTGCCGCAATGTGGGAGACAGAGCCTTTTGTCCCCGCTGTCACTAAAGCTCGAGAACAATTTATCTGATTTCTGTGCATGGAGCAACATTCTGTGTCTTCCCATTGCGTGCCAACATTTCTCTTGCTTAAAATGTTACACTTAATGGAGCAGTTAGTCCTTAAAGCTACAACGTTTTGTTTTCCTTCAATGTAATTAAATCTAGGAGAGACCAAGTCAACAGTTTGCCAGTAGAGAGGATTAGGCTTCCTGTTGCTACTTGTATAGCTCAATAGATTATGTGCAGTGCTTTGCACAAATACAGTAAGACCTAAATACCTTACCATCTATTCATCTGTATCAGATATAACTCCCTTCTCACCCTCAATAATTAATAGATGGTGCCTGAGTCATTAACGCACCAGAGCTGACGAACGCTGGACAGTTACAAGATAAGCTAAGGAGTAGAAAGTTGGCTGTGAACTCTGTCATTTCCATCCACCCGTTCTCACCCCATCAAATAAAAAGGGAAAAAATAGGAAAAAAGGCAATTGTTCAAGCTACAATGGAGTGAGGATGAAGACATAAAGCATAAAGACACGGATTTCTTTAAGAGATTTTATAGCCAGCGCTATGTTAATTTTGTGCGGTGCCAGAGACAACATAAACCATAGAGAAAATCAGATCTGCAGTGGTCGAGGATGCAGAGAAGCAGCCGATTGTGTATTTAACAGGAAGCCAGGGAGATCAAAGAGTTTTCAAAATGGTTTTGTTTTTAACTGATACCCTGGCTTTATTTTGTTTAGATTGAGCTGGGGCCTCTCTGAAGAGGATAAAAGCAGAACAGAAATGTGCAACAAAGACATTTCCCCTCTCCTTAACAGCCAAGGGAACTCACCATCCCCGTCAAGCAACAGCACCATTAGATGCGCCACTGCAAGAAAGGAAGCTATTTTATCCCTGGAAGGAAGGAGAGATGTTATCTGCTGGAAAAGTGGTGAAGTTCTGCAGAAATTCAGTGCTGTTAATAGACTGTTATGACAGTCTGCAATTTCATTTCCAGCGAACAATGCACGTCAAAGGCCTGAACGCCACGGTGGTTAACACCGATTAAATAGAAAACGAGCGCTGCAGAGCCTACACTGTCTGGTACCGAATCCTGCCAAACATTCTTCTCAGTTTAAGAGTTAAATTAGACTTTTATTTTCAGCTATTTTCAATGAGAAGGGCTGTGTTTGCATTAATGGAAGTGGCAGAGTCTAGCCTGTAATGAGCTGAGAGAGAAAATTCACACTGAACTCCAGGAAGAGAAGATCTTCTGTAAAAGGGAACATCTCATGGCGCTTCTGGAGCAGGCCTTGGGCACTGATTTCACAAATAAATTAAGTGTATGCTGAAATCTGCCTTTGTTCATCAAAACACCAAAACATCTTTATATCTTTTCCTGATTTAGAATGGATCTGAGCGAATACCTAAACAAGTATTTGTTCTGCAGGACGTTGAACTTAACGTGCATTCAGTGCCTTGCTTCAGTTTCCTACTGAAGTGTGTAGGCAGCATTATGCAGCTCAAAATCTTAACTTCCAGTTAAAACAGGATATTAAAGATTACAAATTAGAGAATACAAGAGGAAGAAGGGGCTCCTCACCAGAGGCACAGATGCCCTCCCTGCTTCAAAATGAGGAAGGAACAAGAGGCTGTTTCCCATTTCTGCAGCTGATGTTGGTATCGGAGTCAGAGCAGCCCCTGCCACAGCTACTGCAGTTAAGGGGGTGCCAGCCTTTCCCTTAGAAACCCTATAGACACCGTTAGTAACTGGGCCATAAATACTTGCTTCAAGCTCGGCATCGAAAATTATCAGTGCTGACGACATTTCCCTCCTCCCGAGTCTTGAAAATTCCACACGTATTTTAATCCAGAATATCTACAATTTATGAAGTTTCCTTTTGGGTAGGTAGTCCCATCATTTCATGACAACTTCATATCTGTGAGTGAACTGTGGCATCTGCATCCTTAGGTGAATCTTCAGTGTACAGAACATGACACACAAATTGTTTATGCTATGAATGATGGCCTCTCAGGTAGCTTCTGAATACCCACATATTTCTATTTTCCCTTTAGCTGTATCGTGCAGCTGAGGACCCCAGTGTGGTCTGTAAGCCCTGTGTGCTCTCTTAGCATCATCTTTACCAGCACAGGCCCTGATTTTCACCTCTCTGTTCAGGCCATCAGCTAAGACCTGCGTTTCCACCAATGCACCCAGTCTCTCCTTTCTCTCCTTACCACTCATGGAGAACTTTCCATTTAAGGTAGCAGATTTAGGGATGCAGGAGACACCTACACCTTGATGTCTTTGCCTGTTGGCAGGGCTCTTCATCCCCATCCTCATCCCAAATACACAGCTGTTTGGCTGCTGAGGGCAGTGATCGTGGCGGGATGGGGGAATCACGCTGTAATATTTTCTCTCCCAGCCACGGCGAGGCGATGCCTGGGTGGGAGCAATGTGGGTTACCCCTCCTTCCCCACGGCATGCAGTCCCGATGCGCGAGGAGAGAGGCTGTGAAACCCCATCTTCCCTCCTCTGGCCACAGCTGTGGTCGAGTCGATGAGTTTTCGTTCCCTTTTTGGCACATGCTCCCACTCCAGCCTCACCCTAGCTCGTAGGGATAAAGCTCTGCTTCAGCTCCCCGCTCCCATCCCATGGTGGCACGAAGCAGCGTTCGGAGGCGGTGAGTCAGGCAGCCCTTTCTCACCCACAGGCAGCTGCCTCTTGGGTTTGTGGTCTCTGCTGGCAAAACGCAAGGAGCCTTCGTTTCGCTAACCTTAACACAAGGCTTGCAGTGTTCTCCATTTCACTGAGGTTGCCCTCAGCCTGTCCTTTTGTTTTCAAACCTTAAAGCCCCTTCAGTTTTGGGATTCCCCATCGCTTTCCTCCTCGAAGCCGGGCCCATGGATGCTGTCGATACAACCCCAGATGCAGACGGCGCGTCCAGACCTGGCGAGAGGGCAGAGCATGGGGCACGGAGCCAGCAGGAGAATTTCCCTGCTGCAGGAAAGAGACGGCTCTGAGTCAGGACCACGCACCTGCACAGCCAGGGCTGGGCCGGAGAGCACCCATCCCTACCCAAAAGGGCGTTTATTTGAGAGAAATGCTCAGCAAATGTCTTATTTGCCCTGCAGATTGGCAAGGGGAAGCTCATTTAGACCATGCCACGTATCAGCTGGAGGGAGGGGATGTGATATATGGCAACACTGGAAATCCCACAGAGAGGCAGAGAAAAACAAAGCCACCCTCAAAATACTTCGTTTGGGTTTTTTTCTTCTCTGAATAAAGGAAGTTTTTTTTCTGCTCTCCACAGAGAGGGGAAGAAATGAAATTGCCTGTAGTAATGCTGCCCTGAAGGAGTAACCAACCCGATTCACCCTGGTGTAACAGCGAGCAGAAAGTTGTGCGGTGTGGAGGACTCGTGTGCTGCTCACACTGGAACCGTCTTCCTCAAATCAGCACAGAAAAATGCCTGGCCCCCATCACTAACCCAAGCTAACACAGCCTGCCTGGAATGGGGAGCTCAGCCTGACATTCCTTTGAAGATGTGCAATGCTCACTTGATTTTAAGGAATAAAGTAGTAGTCTTGGCCCCTAAAACACATATTTGGGTGTATATGACACCGCTCAGAGGCTCAAGGAGCGATCCTCGCTGCTGTCTTGCTCCCTGGGTGGAATTTCCCTGGTGACTACGCAGGCAGTTTTGGCAGCTGTGCTTGTGCCTGGGGCTCCCTGCAAGCCGGGGAGATCCTGCAGGCACGCAGCGAGCCCGGCGCTTTCGGAAAGCGTTGGACCTCCCCTGTGCGATGCTCGGGCACAGCAAACACGTGCCTGGACTTTCCTGCTGTTGCTGAAAGGTCTGGGAGGGGAAAAGCCCCCACGGTACCTCCCAGTGTGACAACCAAGCCTTGAGGGGCCCTGGTGGGGTTTGTCTGGAGGGGCTTTGTGGGGTCCAGCTGTGATGGGCCAGGGCTGGAAGGGGCAGGATGTCACTGCAGAGACCCGTGTGAAAGCCAGGAAGGGCGAATGAAGCCTGTGGTCAGGTGAAAATCTGGCACGCTCCGTAGTTTATCGCTTCTGAAACAACACCTCGCTGTATCAGTTCCCCCTCCTTTGCCATCAGAGCAAAACTCACACTTTCCTAACCGAAAGTTCAGTCTAAACAGAAATGTCACTGAAAGCCCAGCGAGGCCTTGGGTTTTCTGGTTTCGCTCTCCTGAGCTGTGGGGAAGCTTATGCAACAGGAACACCGGGGTGAATCATCTTCTGGCATTGCAGTCGCTTAGGAAATGTTTGCTGCGATGCTGTACGGGTTCCTACCGGCTGTTTGTGGTCTGCTTGCTTCTTTTCCAGTGGATCTCGGTGTCTTCAGATACCAAACGGGTGCCTGTGGCCCTCATCAGGAGGAGCTGGGGCTCAGCTTGGGAGAGGAGGGTGACAACGGCCGCAGCTGTAAGGAAATGATGCTGAAGAAATTCTGCATGTCCTCGCTCGGGATTCTTTGTCCTGTGAGTGTTTCTAGCAAAGCTTTGAGTCACTCACTGGGTTTCTCTACTGTAACTCTCAACAACACGCTAACCCGTTAGGCACCATAGGTCAAGGAGATTTTCCTCAAGTGTTGGTGGTTGAGGCACAAAGCTCGGTGAGATCACGGGGACTCCTCTAAGCGAGTCTCTCAGAGCAAGGCCAAACTAAATGTAAGAAAAATCCTGAGTCAGGCTCGTCCCTCCTTCCTTGCAGCTTCTTCTACTTTATGGTTCAAAACACTGTATACTTGTCTTGAAGCATGGAAATTCACAGGGTCGGTGTTTCCTTTCCAAATTCAAGAATAGAAATAGTTTTTGGAAGGAAACGGAAAGGTTAAGAGAAATCTTAATGTTGTGAGAATCAAAGTAAAAGCGTGAGAACTGGAACCACTACAAAGGCCGTTCACCAGACGCTCGGTGAAGGTGTGGGGTGCCATAAATAACCTCTATGTGAAGAGCCAGAGTCACTGTTTCATTTCTGGTTACTCCTTGCACCACTACGTGTTTTTCAAGTAAAGAAGGTGGAAAGTCCTGCAGACATCTGAAGCTCAATCAGAAATTCCACAGATTAACCCCCTTGTCGTTAAAAAGCACAGTCCTGAGGTAAGAGGTTTCTCAGCGACGTGATCTGTTCTGCTCGATATAAACTTAAATTCCAGGCAAATAAAAAGGGGCATGAGCTTATTAACTTGCTCTGTACAGCACTTCATGTTCATCTCTTTCAAATAAGAAAATATGAACTTATTTTGCCATGGAAATCAAATAAGGCATCAAAGCCCAATTTCCTGAGGACAGTATCTATCAGTTTCTTTGAAGCAGACATTTTTACGACTAGCGATGTTAACAAATCCAAACTAAGTATCCAATCTGTCAAGGAGAAAAATAAGTTTAGGCTGAAACTAAGTATTGCTCGTTAAACTTTAATGGCAAGGCATTTAAGAGAAGAAAACCATCCATTATCATGTTGGAGGAATAGTGTGTTGTCAGATTCTCCAGAGAGGATTTTTATCATGATGTTTAAATATATTATAGGAAGGGATGGTTGTTGCTCTGTTCTCTAAACAGAAGACTTTTTAGAGGAAAAGTTTACGAGCAGTACGAATCCCCTTGTGAAAAAGTCCTTAACTGGGAAAAGAAGTTAAGGAAGAGCTGCTGGGCACTGCTGCTGCCTGTCCCAAAACACAGGCAGGGGGGAAGTTGTGCTGCTGCAAAGCTGAACTAAGCAGCAAATATTAACATCGAGGGATGTATTAACATCAAGAACAGCCTTGAGGGGCTTAGTCCATATTTTTGGAACCTGCAGGACCAAGGACCTTTACCAAGGACTTTACTTCTTTACTGTGAGGGTGGCAGAGCATGGCCCAGGCTGCCCAGAGAGGTTGTGGAGTCTCCTTGTCTGCAGACACCCAAAGCCCTGGCCATGTTCCTGTGTGACTGCTCTGGTGATCCTGCTCTGGCAGGGGTTGCGCTGGGGGAGGTTTCCAGATCCCTTGCAACTCCTCACATTCTGGGATTCTGTGACCTCCATGATTGGTATCTGCCACTAGAAGCAGAAAGACTTCAGATAAAGTGCACCCTCTTCCCTGACTTCCTGTGCCTTTTTCAAGACAGAACTTGCTCCACATTTCCTTTGCTAACCCCTCGCTTCGGTGATCACATCACACGGATCCTTGACTCAAACCAGCCCTGCTTTTGCAAAACAAGAGCTTTCCCCTTAAAGCCTGTTTAGTTTTAAAGGATACACATGATTGAATCAGGTTTTGTTACACCCAGAAACCCACCATAACAAATAAAAGGCAAAGACTTGGTTGAGCTTTCTTTCTGGGAATCTCAGCACAGCCACTGATCACCACCACAGATTACCACCTCGACAGCCTTTAATGATTTAATTCCTTCGATATCGCTGTCTCGTCTCACTTTCTTCAGTTGCAAAACAGCACAGGTCAGTACAGTCGTCTTGAGCAAAGCACAGCTATTGCAGTTGGTGCTGCAGCTCTGCCTCGGTGCTAAGGATTGCTGAAATCTCTGCCAAGTTTTCATCACTTGGGTTGAAGTTTTCATGTCAAAGACCTGCCACGGTCTTGTTTGCCTTGAGGTTTTGTTTGCTCTTTTGATTTAAATTAAATCAAGTGAAACCATTCAGCTGTTTCTGAAGTGAGGATGCAGTAAAATAGGTTATTTTGCCCTTTTTACAATAACTCTGTTGACTTTTCCACTGAGAAACGTCCTTACTCCCCAGAGGAGAAACCTGAAATTTGGCAAGGGAAGGAGAGTATTTTTAGGTTTCCCTGAGTTACGAACCAGGGAGGCTGAGCAGAGCTGGGTTTACTATGGGTGCTGTGGTGGGTCCAGTGGCCTCGGGTGCCACACACGGAGAGGAGCTGGGAGCTGTGGCCATCTTCAAAAATCTGGTCAGTGAAAGTGGGAATGGATGGCAATGCAGGAGGTGCAGACCTGGAAATGAGTGGGAGCTGTGGAAGGAACCAGAGGAGAGCAGACCTGGTGATCTGTCTGTGCCATCCTGCTGTGGCCCCCACACAACCGTTTACTACCAGTTAAATTACCACGACCTTGTTTTCCCCTCAGTTTCCATCTCCATGCAGGTGAGACCCTATTAAGGGGTGAATTAGGACTTCAAGGTGGCAGAGGCATTAACCTGATAGCCCTTACTCCGTTTGCTGCAGGAGGTGGGAAGAGCACAGTGAATTAAGGAGGAAATCAGCAAGAGAACCGGTTAATGTGGCTGAAAACCAACCTGGAAAACATGTTTGTAACATCCTTGCCTCTGCCACAGAGTTGTTGAGCAGAATTAGGCTCACTGAGATAAAATGATCACTAAATATATGTTCTTCAATTGCTGGGTTCCCAACTCCTGACTGGATCTGAAGGCAGCTGGGTTTTTAAGAATTGGTGAATACTTTCGAACATGATTTCTCTCTGCCTCAAATGCCATCTATAAACCAAGCATAACACCACCCCCATCATCTCACAGGGGAACGGTGACAAATAAATTTGCTAATGCTTGTCATCAGTGCCCTAAGAGAGCTCACAAGGAAATGAATAATTCCACCTTCGTCGCAGGGTTTGCATGGTGTGCGGTAAATACGGCGTGGGGCCACGCGTTGCGCAACAAGGAAGAACGAGAGGTTGAATAATGGTTCACTGAGCAAGTCCGTACGTGGAAAGAGACGGGAGCCCTGCGAGGAAAATTGTGCATAGCCATAAAGCAGAAGATAATATTGAAATACAGGAGCACGTACACGTTCAGATAGGCTCAGTGAGCATCCTTCTTTCTTAGTGGCACTTCCTACCTTTTGAGTACTTGATTTCATCACCATTTTGGCACTTGAGTACCAAAGTCTTCCTGTGAAAAAGCAGCATCATTCAGTAGATACCTTGTGTGCAATGAAAAGGGTTAGGGGTCACTTTGGGCTGGAAAAGCTTTCTTGCTTTTCGGTCTCTGCCCACAAATGGTTCCCTGCCCACACCTCTCCCAGCAGTTGTCTAGAGAGTTTCCTGTTCTCAGCACTGCCACAGACCTGGGCAGGAGCTGCTCTGTTTGCCTGTGTTTGTGTCACCCTTCCAGGGACACCACCAGGTAGACCCCTTCCGTCATGCCCCAGGTAGCACAACGCTGCCCACCGGACGCGTGCCAGGCAGATGGATCAGAGCAAAGACCCACGGCTTCTCCATCAGCAACGCAGTGGCACAGATTGCAGCTCACTCGCAGCACATCTGGTTCTTTCTCCTGGAGATTTGGGCAGCTCTGCTCCACCTCCATCAGCAACAGCCTTGACCGTGCCCATGGCAAATGGCAAAACTCCCACACATCGCAGGGCGAGCAGTGCTGGAGCAGTCGCTTTTTTCTGGCTGGGTTGCACAGAGATTTCTTGTCAGGCTCAGCAAGAGCATTGGGAATGTGTAGTTTTATGTCTCAGTCCATGAGCAGACTCTATATGGGTATGCAAGAAATCTGTGACCCACGGTAAGGTTTTGGACATTGCTTTTGAAGCAGAGAGTGACCAAAAAGCACCGTCCTCTGCAACTCGGTGATGCTGAGTTTCTTCTGCAGCTCCCATCATTTCAAGTGGATGTCAAAGCACTCATCACCTGCCAGACTTGGACTTCTGGTATTAGTCAGTTGAATAAAAAAAAAAAAGATCAAAAATGGCATAAATCTGAACTATTACTTGTCACAAGGGCTGTCTTCTAGGATTCAGGTCCCTGGAGAATATGCTTTCCTGCCCCACTTTCCATCAAGATGTACGCAGTGACTCCCAGCCACTTCTTTATGAAATGCTGAATGTGAAAACAAGTAATTTTTAAAACAAGTGACCTTAATCCAGGGAGACCTGTCATCCTTGGCGCTATCTCAAGTTTCCCTTTGGAGGCTGCTGTAGTAATCTCCAGCTTATAAAGCTGAAGGCCGGAGCAGCCAGAGACACTTGTGATCCTCGTGCGTGGCCTCTGCACAGCTGCACAGTTTGCTTTTCCCTCCTGCCTCCGTCTTTAAAAGGACTTAATCAAGGCTGATAAACCTAAAATTAGATTTACCAGCCCCGGGAGGGCCGTGAGCATATCTCCTCATCTCTGCTCTGTCTCGAGGCTGCATCTTTATTCAGCCCGTGGTGGTTGGAAACCAGAATTCTTGCATATTTAGGAGCTGTGCGGACAGGCGTGCAGGATGGGAGCATAATAAATGTGTTCGCTTGTGCTGTTCACATTTCCACTGACTCCACCAGGGTTTGGATCGGGCCATGGATGGGATTGAGGGTGGTGGAAGACAGCCTCATTAGCACAGCAGTGCCGTTAAGCTTACAGCGAATGCAGTAAATGATAATTTCCTGTCCTCCGCAGCCCTCTGTGTGTCTTCTCTGCCAGCAAATCCCACGGGGAAGGGAGTGTCTCTTCTTCTGCGTCTGTTTAGTGCCTCGTACAATGGGGCTCTCTTCCAGTTGGGGCCACTGGATGCTACCACAACACAAATAATAACGATTCTAATAATAAAACACAGACTTCAATGGGATGTGGGTCAGGCTGCTCAGAAGCGTTGGCCTTTCTTGCTGACTTGCTTCCTCCCACGTCCTCGCTTCCTCCTCCGGCAGAAGAGCACTTCTACATCACCAATTCCCAAAGGTGCTTGTCCTCGCTGTTGTCTGGCTCTGCAGGAAGCTCCATTGCTTAAAACACTTGGCCTTCAATCTTTTTTTTTCATTTTCCACTGACGCGCTGCAGAAATTCGCTTTCCACACCCTTCGCTTCCCGGGAACGGCTGCCTGCTTGGATCACCCTCCTGACCATGGCTTGAATTTCCAGGCACCACTTCAACGGGCACCACATCTGCAGCGGCTACAGCTTTCTCCAGCCCTGAAGTCAAGGAAGAAGAGGAGAAACCACCCAGGGTAGAAGCTGTCAGGAGATCAGCAGAGCCTGCACCACCTCCAGCTCTGTGCTGAGGTTTCTCAGCACAAGACAACAGCCCTGGGCACAGGGTGGGTGACAGTGACTTATTCCCACAGCACTTTGTGGATGCGGTGGCCGCCAGTGCAGCTCTGTGACCAGGGCTGGTTTCAATTTTGGTTTTTTCACAGAGCTCTCCATTGACTAAAATGGCTCTTGGCTAAAACGCTTCTCTGTTTTGGTTGGAATTTTCCAGGTTTTTTGGACAAAAATGCACACGAGGGTTTGGGTTTTCTGTCACTTAATCTGCTCCTCTGCTGGAAAAATGGGAGCCGAGTGGAAAAATGGACGACTAAATATATGTGAGGCCTCATTAAAAAGACATAGTAATGAAGGAATAAAAATCCGTGAAAATATTTTAACTGAACAACCATTTTTTGCTGAGAATATATAGAACATTTTCCAACCGGCTTTACCAGTGACCTGTAATTAAAGAGGAGTCCAAGCCACAGAGTTCAGAACCAGACCTTCCCAGAATTTATGGGTGTCCCTGTCTGGGTTTGGTTCAGCCCAGAACGAAGCACGCCCAGAGCTGAGATCCAGCTCCCACCTCTCCCGAGGATGGACAGAGATGGTTTGGAGGCACCTTTTCACAGTAGTTATAGCACTGCCCGGCTGTGTCCAGGGCTCTGGAGAAGGATCTTGGGTCTCCTTGCACTTGGTGCATTGGGGAAGCATTTGTGACAACCTCAGGGTACGTGTTTCTCTGCCAGATATTATGGGACAGGTTTCAAGCAAGCTCCACATCTCGGATGCTGACCTCCTTAGAAAATCTGGCCCTGCCAGTCGCTGCCAAGTTCTTGAAGCACTGGCTCTGGGCGATTTTGGAAATACGGCCACACCTGTCCTCGTTTCGCATCGCTATCGGCTTCACAAAATCTTTAGATTGGCGCGATTTCAGTGTTGTTTTTAATCCCTTCTGCCAGGTGGTGTTTGTGGAAACGTGCTGTCCTCCCATTATGGCTTGGAACAACTCAATCTCGGGTTTTGGACCCGAACCAACGTGCTGTTCCTACAGGCTAATAGAAATGCTTATTTTGTTTTCTCGGTGTGACTACGCTGGGGTGGTTTGAGAGGGATCCCGGGGTCTGCTGAAAGCAGCTACCTGTCTTGCTCCTCGCTGAGAGCGGCCGGGGCAGGCTGCCAGCAGCAGCTGCTTCTTCATTGCACAGACACTCATCTTGTGCTGACACCGCGTGCAAACATTGATGGCTTTCTGCAAATATGAGTTTGGAGACTGGTTCTGTGGGCTCTCAAAAGCCAAAGCAATATGCATTAATATCACTAATGTGGAAACTATCTGTGAAGAAAAGAGGTTGGCCCCGGTTGGGCTGCACACTGCATATGAGGCTATGGGAGATGCAAACCTGGTCCAGGTAGCCCTGAACTACCTGGGCTTGAGCAGCCCATCGGGATTTGCTCCTGCTGACACCGGTCACTGGTTATGTGAGCCCTGGAGATGTCCATGTCCAGGCAGCGTCGGTTTCTGCAAACTCCACATGAGTGACCTGCCGCCCACACCTGCTCCAGTCCCCATCTCTAATTTTCCACCCGAGGAAGCTCGTCTGCGTGCTTGGGCGGGAGCGTTTCTGAAGATTCCCAGCGCCGCGTGGCTTTCGGCAGAGGGTTTTATTTTTGGTCCTCATCCCTAAAGCCAAAACCCCGCTTTGCTCCTCCCTTTGCTCCGACCGCCGCTGTAAACAGCGTCTGGGCAGGAAGCAGATAGGGAGGATGAGCTGGGGACCGAGCTCCCGCTGCAAGGATGGGGATGATGCATCCCCGTTGGTGTTACTCCCATTTGTAATTAAGGTTTCCCTGGTGTAGACATGAGATCACCAGGAAAGGGGACCTCGAAATATCTCTGTTTCTTGTTCAAGGCGTGACATTTAAGCTTGCCCCCACCAAAGACAGCCCTTGAAGAGAAAACAGCAGCTGGAATGGTCAGCGTTGGTCATCGGCTGTCTGCCTGCCTCTCGCTCATCCTCAGTCCCGGGAGAAATCAGGCTTAAACAACAGCTTCCAGAAAGATTAAATGGAGTCATTGCTCTAAAAAGAGCCCCTACAACGTACGAGAGGGCTCTTTCTAAAGCTTCCTTTCAAAAATCTGGAGTGGGTTAATCCTTCTGCATTACATTAAATGGGTGATTCAAATGATTCATAAACAAAGCCAAGACCTCCAGTGAGTTTGAAGGTTCGTTTGAGACCAGTATAATACCAGGGGTGGAAAAAGGTGCTACCAACCAGTGCAGTGAGTAAAAAAGGTAAAATATAACTAAAAGAGTAAAAGGAAAGTGCAGGATCTGATAAACCCATTCCCATCCAGACCCTGACACACGATGTGGTGCCACTGGTGGGCCCGAAATGCATCTTCACTCCAATTATTTCCCCCTTCTGAGTTGCACTGGGCTCTTTTGCTTTTCCTTTCTTTCTTTTAAATGCACAAACCTCTCACACCACACATGCACACCCCATTTCCAGGATTTACAACTTCCTAATTTTTCTTAAAAGCAGGAGTGAAACTTTGCCACCAGAGCAGGACAGGGATGAGCAAGCACTCGCTGCCCAAATGATACAGCAAGGAAAGCAGTTGGGAAAGGGAATAAGCACATAGAGCAAATGTATCTGGCAGCTGAGCCACATCTAGGCACTAAAATAAATAAATGCACTTAATTGAATCGTGAATGGGCTTGACGTTAAGCATACACTGAAGGACTTTGCTGACTCAGTGCCCTGGATGACACAGAGAAGAAGCAATTTGCCTTATTCCTACCCAAATTGGGATTTGGTGTGAGCCTGGGAGCTCATGTTGCTGTCCCTGTGCCGAAGGTGACCTCCTTGGGTGCTCATTCCTCCACCAAAATGGGACCATGTGCTGGGAGCTGGGGGGAGAGGAGCAAATCCAGGCTCTCCTCTCCCAGGTCACAGGGCTTTGTGCGGGGGCCAGGAGCCGGCGTCGGCGCATCCCGGGCGATGCCAGCAGCGCCTCTGTTTACCTGGCTGCCGAAAAGGGAACCTTCTTGTTTAGTCACTCAAATACTGGGGCTCCTCTGAGGAACATTTTCCGTCAGCGAGGGGAAAAGAGAAGTCCCTGTGAGCTGCTGCCTGTCCGCTCAGACGGGGGGAGCGGTCCAAGGTGCCGGGTTTCCACATGCACAGACTCCCCTCTGCAATGCCCTGCAAGTGGCATTAAAAATCCCAGGGGCTGGAGCTGCCCTTGGCCACGTGTGCACGGTGAGGATGAGGATGCAGCTTTTCTGTTGTATTCGCCCCTTCCTACACAGCACATTCTGATTTTAACTCCACTGGAGCAGTAAATCTGCTCCTCTCTCCCCTGCGTTCCCAGCATTGCTATATGGTTTACTGGAACTGGCTTGCCCAAAAGTTTTTCATTAAGATTTTTACTGTGAAAAAAATATACACACCAGCCACACAAGCATGTGGTTCCAATCCAGTAAAACACTGATTCATAACGTGTTTAGCAAACATTTTCTCCTGCATCTGCAAACAATAGCTACTCCCAGACTTTCACTGGCCGGCGATCGCTGCTGCTAAACACGTTCGCCTCCCCAAAACCCAAAAGGTGACGTTTCTTTCTGAGTGACAGTCACCCCTCTGAACGGCTCATCCCCGTCAGCTCTGAGGGGCTGAGGTTGACCCCTCTGTCCTAACACCCTCAGAAAATGGGAAAGTCACAGCTGTCTTTGGGACATCTTTTGGCAGCGCATCCCAGGGCTTCAAGAGCCCTAAAAAGAGCCTGGGTCCATCCAAGCTGCTTTACAAATCACAGGATTATTATGGTTGGAAAAGTCCTCCGAGATCACCCAGTCCAACCTCAACCCAACCCCACCATGGCCATAAACCATGTCCCCAAGTGCCACATCCACACGGTTTTGAACCCCTCCAGGGATGGGGACTCCACCACTGCCCTGGGCAGCCCCTGCCAGTGCTTGACCACTCTTTTAGTGAAGAAATTTCCTCTCAGATCCAATCTAACCCTGCCCTGGCACAACTTGAGGCCATTAATGAAATTAATAATAAATGATTAATAAGTAAATGAAGGAGAGGAAAATAAGAGGGAGTCTATGGCCAGGGCCAGGCACACACCTCTGCCTATTTGGGGTAACTGAGCACTGCCAGCACCCCGGGGCAGGTCAACCTTCTGTTCTTGGCACCCCCGAGCAGGTCTGTGCTTCGTCCTTAGCAGGGAGGTGACTCAGTGGCAGCACCAGCTCAATTCCAGCTCCTACCTGAACCACTCAGGGCAGCTGTTCAAACAACCCGAGGTGAACAGACCCATGGGCTGCCTGGAAAACAACAGCAGCCTCTTGTTTCGGGGCTGGTTTCCTGCCGAAGGGAGGTGGCTGTGGTGGCACCAGGACTGGGGTAACCCCAGAGATGCACTGGGGAGGACCCAAAGACAACGACGTTCCCATCAATTCAGTAAAAGCCCAGAGCCCCCTTCCCTGTGCGGCACACACACACCCAAGCAGATTTCCCTCACTACTCGGAGGAGGCAGAATTACTCACAGGTGGTTCTTTGTGAAAATACATATGGGCTGAGGCTGAGAACATATGGTCCGATGGCATATTAATAACATAGAGCTGAGGTTCCCTGTTACTCACAGGGAGACGAAGCAGATTGAGGGAAAGACACCTTGAACAAGGAATTCCCGCTGACAAAAAAGTCACCCGAACCAGGTCACCCCGCTCCGCAGCCCTGACTAATAACAACAGCCATTTATGGCTGTGCAGAGATAGGGTGGTTTTTATCCCTGCTAGGAATGGAACCACAGACTTTCTCCCCCTGTTACTCCACAATTAAAGCACATTTTTGTAGGATAACGAAGCCCATTTAATGCCTGGAGAGGTTTTGGTCTCTGTTTTACTATAGCTGTTCCCAACTGATGGTTGTGAATGAGGAGGATGCTTTACTGCATCCTCTAAGGGGGTCACAGCACAACCAACCTGGTCATTCCTCACTCCAGATTAACTGACCCCCTTTCTTCTCTTCAGTCACCTCCTCTTCCTCCTCCATTTATACCCAGGGATGGAGCATCCTGATTTACGGGGCTGTAAGAAAGCCCCCCAGTCCTTCAAGGGGTCATGGCCCTGCACACCCCCAGCCCCAGTGAGCAGGGAGGATTTCCTAACTCCGTGATCATCTCGCTCTTATCTTTCTGGGAAAAGATCAAATGTGCTGCAGCCGGGATCCTTGGAAAACACGTCCAGAATCACGCTGGTGCTAATAAAATCAACCCTGGTTTTGATGCTGGAAGTGCCCTGAAGTTGTATTTGCCAAATTTATATGCTGGATTTAGCTTCTTTGGAGTGGAGAAAGAGGATGGGGACTGGAGAGGATGCAGGAAACAATACAGATTTAATTTTGGCCTGTGTGAAGAGCAACGGCTTGTTTTAGGAAGGAAGAAAGAGTGAAGCAGCTGTAAGCCAGTGTTTGCAGTGGAGAACCCTCAGATCAAGCTGAACCAGAAAGGAAAGGGGCCACAGCTCTGGAAACAGCACCAGAAATTGGGGGAAGGCGACCCCTTCATTGCTACGACATCGGACCAACATCACCCACTTCAGCAAAATGTGCCTACATGGCTTTAGATTTTCCTAAGATTAAAGTCAATTTGAAATCACAGCTACTTGGCATTTGCCTATAAAGAAATACCCCCCCAGCATCCTCCTATAAGGGTATTTTCAGGTAACTGGGGCGCTCTCGGGAGGCCACCTCCCTCCTGGTTCCTCCATCCCAAGGAAAGCTCAGCGTGCTCAGGGTGCAGATCCAGCTGGGTGAAAGAAACGTCTCAGCTCTTACAGCCCGCAGTAAAACAAAGGTGCACGGAAGATTGGCTTTTATCGCAAATTTGCCACGGTTGATTTTTCCAGCTAAGGATGCTCCTTCTCTGCTGGGCCTTCAATTTGTCCACATGAGAGCACGGTGGAAAGCCGAGGCAAATGAGTGGAGGTGTGAAATCAATACACATAAACTCAATGGCCGTCAGCCCCGCGGCTGAGGCTCTGGTTTGCTGCGCTTCATGCAAAATGAGCCGAGACCCCTCCGTCTGCCTGCGGGCGAGCCTGCAGACAGGCCCTCAGCCTTCCACCTCCGCCAATTCATCTTCGCTTTGTGTGAATGGCACAGCAAATTCAGCTTTTGGGCCCCAGAACAGAGCTGATCATTGCAGGCATGGGAGAGGCTGGGAGGGTAAGCTATGTCCTAAAAGCTCAGCAGGTTTTGGCAGGATATTTTACTTGGATATTAACTTTCCTTCCAGCTCAAAAGATATCAAAATATGTCCACATAGATGCTCTGAGCCAGACTTTTAGCTGGAATAAATCAATGTGGCTGCAATGACTTTCAAAGCACAGTTGTATTCATTAATTCTTACTAATTCATCACTTTCACTCTTACGAGAGGCCCGGGTTTAGGTAACTTGTGTTACAAGGAATCAAGCACAGGAAGATGATGGTTAGAGAGGAGCCAACAAACCAGCACCACTTCTGCTCTGAAACCAGAGATTGGGAAGTCAGAAACTCTGTGAACTTCGTGAAGTGCCAACACAAACTCGCACCCAAATGCTTTCAAGTCACCGCATCACTCTGTATGCTCACATCACCTTCTGGTAACAGCCCCAAAAGTCCCTGAGCCCCCTGAACAGGACAAACCCAGCGAGGTTTGGGATGCCGGGTGGCTTCTGCCCTCTCAGGGCCCGTTCCTGGTGTGCGGGCTCCCTCTTGTGGCGGTCGGCACGAAGTGCACGGCGCTCGGTGTCCGCACAGAGCACAGCAGCTGGGCGCAGCCCTTTTGGGGATGCCCTGCACCCCAGGACCGCAATGTGGGGTCTCTGGCATGGTCTGTGCGTGCTTCAACGCCTTGTGAAACCAGGACAGCGTGACCCCATGTAAGATGAACGATGGGACGAGAGGGAATGGCCTCAAGTTGTGCCAGGGCAGGGTTAGATTGGGTATTAGGAGGAATTTCTCCACTGGAAGAGTGGCAAAGCACTGGAAGGGGCTGCCCAGGGCAGTGGTGGAGTCCCCATCCCTGAAGGGGTTCAAAAACTGAGTAGATGTGGCAGCTGGGGACATGGTCCCTGTGGCTGGGTCCCTCCTGGGCTGCACCCACAGCCCCACCTGCCCCAAAAGCAAGAGTGGCTGAGACGCCGCTGCGGACACAGACCTCGGGCAGGGCAGAGCTGTGAGATTTCTGGATGTGTATTTGCTTCCAGTCCTTCCCAGCATCTGCTGCAATGGGCAGCAGCAATTTCCTTCCAAATTAGTGCCCTTCGAGGCAGCCGGGGCCATTAACAGCACAAAATGACGTTGTGGACTGATGTGTGGTGGCTGCGGTCTCTGCTATTTCCATGGGCTGGGATGGTTTTGTGTCCTGCTGTGCTGCCAGCCCAACCACAAGCAGCAGATTATGCCACTGGGAAGACTTTGGAGCACATGGTCCTCCCCAAAGACAGCATCGTCCTCCCTGCACTGGGATCTCAGGATGGATCCCACCTAATTGCCAAACAGTGCCGGTATCTCCAGGTATTTAAGTCAATCTCTACTTCTCACAGCCCAGCAAATAGAAGAGGCCTAATAACACAGCGTGAAGGGTTGGTGGGTACAACGACCGACTGACTACAGCTGTTTTCCAGGCAAATCACCAGAAAACCACCCCAAGCAACACAGCCCTCCCCCTCTGCAGCTGCCCTCCCAAAGCCACCAGACCCCGCTTAGCACAAACTCATGGCTGGGTCACTCTCTGCACGCGTGGCGGGGAAATCACAGAGCCTAAGAGCTCCGGGACCTCTGGATTTTGGGGCCGAGCTGGTTGCAGATGTGAGCTGTGGCTGTGACCCAGGGAAGAGCCGGTGGCTGCTCCCTGCAAGTGCTCAGACAGGACATTAATAATCCTGAGTGACGGTGCTCACAGGGACTGAGATACCACGCTAATAGATGTGCTTAGACATGGGAAGGTGTCCATATGCTTCGGTGATTGCATTGCTCTCCCTTATTGCACCACATATGCTGTGCTGTTTGCACCTAATAGATTTCCAAATTGGCTCTTTCTATCCGAGTGGTCGCCTTAAGTGTTTCCATATCACATCTTTTATGACTAATAAGACTCCCATTTACTTAACCTGCACTGCAATCAGTGTGGGACAGGTTTTGATACCAGCAATGGCCATGCCCTGCTCAGTCCTCCTCCCTGGTGCTCCACGTTGGTGAAGCTGTGTCATACCACGGGGTTTGGGCACAGAGGAACGGCTCCATCCCAGGGATGGGGTGTCCCATGGGGTGTCCTGTGGGGTGTCCTGGGGCCCTCTCAGCATCACACTTGAGGGTCCCTCACACGTCCCCTGTTCAGAAGGGGCGCAGAGGTTTGCTCTTTCCTTTCAATACCAGACCAGAAGAAGATGCAAGGACATTCAGCTGCTCTTTTTGACACTCTACAGGCCTATAAATGTGTCCCTATTAGAGAGGGGGACAACCCAGAGGGACCCCTCTCAGGGGGGTTTAGTGCACCAAGACAAGGGGATGAAAGAGGCCACTGAGAAATGAATAGCAACAAACCAGCAATGGCAGCACCTTTCAGGGCTGGGACCTGCTGGAGCTGAGCTAATTAAATAGAAAATAAATAGAAAATTAAATAGAAAATAAACTGTCCTGAAGCGTCACTTGCTGGGGCAGGCTGGCTGCCCTCATGGAGAGTGGCCCATGCGTCCTCATGTGCCCCAAAATGGACCAGGCAGCAGAAGACACAGGGTTGGTGCCGATGCCATGCATGGCTGACCATGGGGAGGATAACCCCTGGGCTGTGGGTTTGTGACTTGTACGCTCTCGGTGCACGCTCACAGACTGACTTTGGGTGTAAAACACCATTGCTGCAGAGTTCCTCCAGATCTGCAGAGCGCTGCCCTCACCTGCACTGGGCCAGATGGGTGTCCAAGTGTCCACGCTGCCATGAGCAACCAGAATCACAGTGGATACGCCAGGTCTCCCCAGCATCGTGTGCAATGCCAACAACATTCCCTGCCTCCATGGGAACCATCTCTCTTGGCATGACCTTGCTGTGCACTTTCTCAGCCATAGGCAGGCTCAGAGCCACCTTGGAGCTGATGCCCACATGGATGGTCATTCTGTCCCCTCTTACTCCCAGCAGATTAACTCTTACGCCAACTTACACCAACTCTTAGAACCATCAGGTCATTAAAGTTGGAAAAGCCCTCCAAGATCATCCAGTCCAACCATAACAACCCAACCCCACCACAGCCATAAACCATGTCCCCAAGTGCCACATCCACACGGTTTTGAACCCCTCCAGGGATGGGGACTTGATCACTGCCCTGGGCAGCCCCTGCCAGTGCTTGACCACTCTTTTAGTAATGAAATTTTCCTAATATCCAATCTAACCCTCACCTGGTGGGGGAGTTTCTTCTATGTCCCTAAGTGCTGCAGTCCCAGCACTCATGACAGTCCATGACAGGCACCATCCAAGCGCCCTGACAAGTCCCGAGAGCCCCAGTGCTCCCTCCCAGCATCCCTGCATGGGTTAATGGCAGGGTGCATGCCCCAGCAAGGCGGAAGGTGCCAGGAGCAAAGCGAGAGATGTTGCGAGATTGTTTTGTTTGATCAACGCTATTAAACTGATAGATTGTTTGGGGAAGCTTTTTCTCTCAGCCCTCACATCTGTTCTGCGTTTGCAGGCAGCGGTACGAGGCTGGGGGTGAAGAGCAGGTGCTGCGAGTGTCTGGTGAACATTAGGGAACGTTCACTCGGAGGCTCCGGAGCTGCCAAAAAGTGCAGTGATTGGACAGATGTTGCTTCATTACTGTCAACTCGTCATCCTGGATGTTTTAAGGCAACATTTGTTTGTTAAGGAAACACAGCTGTTACCAAGAAATTTGTTTTTCCTTTCCTTCTTTTTGGCTGCGGGGCAGAGAAAAAGCCCAAGGTACCTGAGAACCTGCAAAGCCCCTTTTCTGGGCAGCATCCTGCAGCTGGGGAAGGGGCACAGCCCGGGAGGACCTTCCCTGGACCCCTACCACCTCCTTGTCCCACGGCTCAGCGCTATTTAAGCTCTCCTGGACACATCTGCCCAACCTGGTCTTCAAAATTTCCACTGGTGGAAGCTGCCTGGTATCAATGCTCTGGTTGCGGGGTCACTGCTGGGGCCATGCAGCAGAGATGGGTTTTCTATGATCTTTTGGGTGCTAAAGCCTTCCTCCCATTCAGGTTGAGGGCAGAGATTCCAGAAATTATCCCCAAAGCATCATTTGTTTCAAGGAACTGTAGGGATGGTGCCATCCAAGGGCAGAGTTACCCCAGGGGGGAATCAGAGCGTGGTTCCCCATCAGCGGGTACCCACGTGTGGTATGTATATGAATTATCCTATTGCATGGCTTCCAAAAAAATGGGTCTTTCCTTCTGTGTTCACGCTAAGTTTCATTCAGAAACAGTTATTGGGAATGTCAAAATCGTGCCCTGCAGGGCGGCCTTGGGCATGAAGCCTCCTGTGCTGCCCTACAACAGCAGTGCCTCAAGCCTGAGATGCTTCACTTCCCCCGTGCCTCAGTTTCCCCATTGACAGAGCCAATTCCAGCCCACAAGGGCATCGGGAGGATTAATGAATTGAGAACATTTATTAGCAAAGTCCTGCTGTATTAGGTGTTTAACCCAGAGCAAGTCTCGCTCTGCCTTTCCCCTCTGCTATAAATCCGCCTGCAGCTGGGTGGGTTGGGAGCCATGCAGATAATCCAAGCATCCCCTTGCGAGATCCTCCAGACCAGGACTTCATTGGCTTAGGCAGCACCCCGTCAATTCTGGATTATCACCTTCCCATCTGGTAGCACCCTAAGTGACAGCCCTGCACCCACACAGCTGTATCTGTGTCTTACCGTGCCTTGCACAGACTCATTTTCCCTCATTGATTTTTATCCCTGAGCTTTTCCACTTTGATTGATTCCAAATAATCCAAACATTGCGAGATCCTCCAGACCAGGACTTCTGGAGCTGCTGGACTGCACTGGCTTAGGCAGCACCCCGTCAATTCTGGATTATCACCTTCCCATCTGGTAGCACCCTAAGTGACAGCCCTGCACCCACACAGCTGTATCTGTGTCTTACCGTGCCTTGCACAGACTCATTTTCCCTCATTGATTTTTATCCCTGAGCTTTTCCACTTTGATTGATTCCAAGAGAAAGCAGCAAAAGTCAACCATCTTTATGACCTGAGACCTTAACGAAGAAATTCACTGCTCTTAATAACCTCCCTCCCACCTGTGGGTGAGCTTTTAACAGCCCATCTGCTTTGTCAGGAGGTGCTGGTTGGCCATCCAGAAGAATGAAATGCTTTCATTTCATCCCACTCTATAATCAATTTTTGGATGTTTTGCCTATAGCCCCAGCTCAGGTCCTGCTCTGGGTGTGGGTTATGTGACAGTAAGTCCAAAAGAGAACTCATTTTAATGGGGGTGTCCTGCAAAGCTGCCAGGAGCAGCTCTGGTATTGTAGGAGGTTGGAAGATGAGCTTGTGGAGCATCACTGATGCTTCAAGCATGGCAGAAATCAGCCTCTGGAATAAGATGCTGAAAGAAGAGAGAAGACATCTACAGCAGCACCACACATCCTGCAGCATCTACACAGACAGACATCGCTGGGGTAGGTTTCCAGCCACGCAAAACTTGCCCTTGCCAAGAAAAGAATGGTTTTAAAGGCTACTGAAGCCACCTGTGCTAAAAATACACGCTTAGCTAGGGATGGTTGCATAGAAATTTTGAATTCTGATGGAAGCAGAAATCTATCTGTTAAATCCACTGAGTAAATCTCCTCAAAACCAAGACACAACCAACCAACCCAGCCGTGGGAACAGCTCCTGTCTTTACACTGACCCAAGTCACCTTTCAGACGTGGACCTTGTCCAAGTTATGGCACAGGGAACCCAGCTCCTGCAACGCTCCCTTCTCCTCCAACAGCGGGGAGAAACAGCCAGCAAACCCCCACCAGACCAAACCCAACAGCCAGAGAGCTCACAAACTGCTCAAGACTCACCCAGCTTTTAATCGACATCACGGGTTGTAAAACCGCGCTGGTATGAGGCCACTGGGGACTGTTGGTGTTTAGGAAGGAGTCCCCAGTGGCCCCCTATTTAAAATGAATGGGACACCATGATCCATAGTTTCCTCCTGGTTCTAAACATTGGGGATAACCGTCCTGATGTCCCCTCCTGTCCACGTCCCTTTTAAAGGCTGCTGGAATTGCAGACAAGGTGCTGGCAGTACCTTCACCGCCGGCTTTTCCTTGGCTTATTAATGTTAAATAAAAGTTGGATGCTCTTGGCAGTTACAGCTGGAGCCGGAGACTTGGAGAACGAATCTGCTGAAAATGAGTTTTATGTACTGACTGGCTGAATGGATAATTAAACAAATAACAAAAGTGAAATGCAATTTTGTTTTACCTCCTGGGAACATTATTGTTAGTTTATTCTTTTTATCAAAAGACTTAAGAAAAAAAGCCCCAACTATGCAATTTAACAATATTGCTTTTGTAAACAATTTGAAAATCCAATAACTGTAAAACTTATGACATGTTATTAAAATGTCTTATTTTTTTTCCCCTACAAGTGAAAAAGCAATTCCAATCTCAGATGCTATAATTTAATTATACACTTTAGATTCTAAAGATACCATAACTCTTAGCACTGAATACATTCCATTTAATGTCCTTCTGGCGTGGTTAAGAAGCTCAGACATCGCTGAGCACGTTGGTCCAGTTTCACTAAAACTTCACTCGCTGGATGCCTCGCTCTTCCCCGCCATGGGATGTTCAGGGTGAGCAGGAGGCCACTGCATGTCCCCAGTGTCCCCTTGCTAGAAACACAGAGTCATTAAGCTTGGAAAAGCCCTCCAAGGTCATCCAGTCCAACATCAACCCAATCCCACCATGGCCAAAAACCATGTCCCCAAGTGCCACATCCACACGGTTTTGAACCCCTCCAGGGATGGGGACTGCACCACTGCCCTGGGCAGCCCCTGCCAGTGCTTGACCACTCTTCCAGTGAAGAAATTCCTCCTAATATCCAATCTAAACCTCCCTTGCTGTCCTTCCCCCAGCAATAAGAAATATTACCTGGGCACTGGGATTGTGGTGCCCAGCAAATGAGACCACATCTGTAATCTTGTGTCTGGTTCTGGGCCCTCAGCTCAAGAAGGACAGGAACTGCTTGAAAGAGTCCAGCAGGGCCACAGAGATGAGATGCTGGAGGGAGTGGAGCATCTCCTGCTGAGGAGCGGCTGAGGGAGCTGGGGCTCTTGAGCTTGGAGAAGAGGAGACTGAGGGGTTCCCGCTTTCCTGGGGATCCATTGGGAAAGGGCAGTGTCAGGAGGAAGGAGCCAGGCTCTGCTCTGGGATGGCCAATGCCAGGACAAGGGGCAATGGTCCCAAGCTGGAGCACAGGAGGTTCAAGCTGAAGATGAGGCCAAACTTTGTGAGTGTGAGGGTTCTGGAGCATGGCCCAGGCTGCCCAGAGAGGTTGTGGAGTCTCCTTGTGTGGAGACACCCAAAGCCCTGGCCGTGTTCCTGTGTGACTGCTCTGGTGATCCTGCTCTGGCAGGGGTTGCACTGGGGGAGCTTTCCAGGGCCCTTCCAACTCCTCATATTCTGAAAAAAAAAAAATCTCTGCCCTAAAAGTGCTGCATCTTGAGCAGTGCCACTTCAAGGAGCAACTGCATGCAGAAGCAGGGCCATGCCCACCCAAATGCCACCACCCTGGGTCCACACAGGAGCTGTCACAGTCCTCAACCCACCTTGCTGGGTGTCTGCCACCCGCCATCCTCCTCTGTTTCCACCCCCTTGAGCAAATACAGACTTGAAGGTCTTCAGCCACGGCCTTCAACAGAACAAGGGCAGGACCTGCCCCGGCAGCAAGAGCGTTACCAACACGAGAACTAATTTGAACAGAATTTAAATGCTAACAAATAAATAAAGGCAAGCTACAGTGAACTAGTAATAAGATACCTTTGGATGTTCATTATGCTGGATTTCCAGGCAGTTAAATAGTTTAATGCATTTCCCTTTGGCTTGCATATCAATCTCTCAGCCTGTCTGAAAATAGCGTCTAATATCCTCCCCCGTTCTACATTACTGGCGAAATGCCTCAGCGGCACCAGCGGTGCCTCTCCCACCAGGTAGGGGCTGTGATTCATCGACAGCAGCGGCGTGTGGATAATTGATGGCAAGCGACTGTCAGCGTGTGATGATTATCTCTTCGGGTTGTCTGCGAGACAATTAATGGCAACGGGAAGGATTTATTTAATTAATCATCTCCTGTAAATAAACGCATCAGAATAAAATAAATCACTGCGTTGTTTCTAAAAATGCTTTGCTGTAAGAAGGCTGCCATGTGTTAGTGTGATGGTGTGGGTGCAGCACCGGAGAGGCTGGAATGTTAAGTGGATGTCCTCCCAAGTTTGGGATTGTTTTTTAGGGAATTGAATTGCTTGAGCTATTGAGGAGCTCTGGAGTGAGCAGGATGCTGGGGACCAGGTGGCTGAGCCACGTAGCAAGAGCTCTTCTCCTTGGGTATGAGCAGTCCCTGCCGCTCTGCTGGGGGAAGCGGATTTAACTGGGAACCAGTGAGAAACTCCTCACTGGTCTCCATCGCAGCAGAGCCCCATGGGAATGGGAGCACCGTCCGGTGCTGGGTTTTCTCTGCTCTTACCCACCTCAGTGCAGACTCTTTTGCTCCTGTTCAAGCTCCAGGTTGAGCCCTGAGGACCCAAATTTGCCCCATTCAGTAGATCTCAGCCCAGCTCCACCCGCAGCAAAGCCCTTTGAGCCGCTCCCTGTGTTACCAATGCTCGGCCCTCAAACCCACACAGCATCACCCACCTCCTAACGGCAAAAAACCCCTTAGGAGACAAAAACCCCACCGCACGCAGGTGTTGCTGCCTTCGATGCTGCCTGGGATGAGCAACCGAGAAGCTCCATGCAGGTGGGACGATGTGATCCTGCATCCCGGCGTGGCATCCGGGTGTTTGGGACACCCAAAGGGCTCCTGCCTCCCAAAAAAGCTTGCAGGAAAACATCTCATAGGGATGAGCCCACTCACGGCTGCTGGTGGATGATGGGGTGTAAATCAGGGCAGGATTTGGCCCTCAGAGACACGCAATGGGCAACAGAAAGAGAAAACAGGTAGGTGTTAAAAACACCACCGAGGATACGTTCCCATAGCACCCATAAATAACCCCAACCAGAAAAATCCACGAGATGTGTCATAAAGCGAGAGCTTTTTAAGAATGCTGAAAGTTTCCAAAATTAATTTTCTTCATTTTACTTCATTAAAATTGCTTTCATTTATCTCCCGTGTTAAATATTTTATTTTTCCATATTAATGGCTGCAATTTCTACTGCAGCTTGTTTCTGTCATTAACACTGTACAAACTTAATATCATTAGTAGTTTTTTCCCTTAATTATGTGAGTGGAGAAGAAAAACATCAAAGTTTCCGTGAAATTGGAATAGTATATCTAAATTGCCTCATGTTTATTTTAACATTAACAGTAAATGAAGCTAATGGGCTTTTATATTATTAAAAGCAGCCATTTGTGTCCTGCCTGCTGTAATATATAGCAAAGCTTTAAAAGATGTTAAATAATTAGTTATTTAAAAGGGATGTGCAAAATAGATCAAACAAAAGGCAAACTTCCTGGGAGCAGAAGCTTCGGTTCAAACTGGGGCCCCTTTGTGGTGCCTTAAAATTGGGTTTTTTCCTACGTGCGTCTCACGTCCCACTGTTAATCTGATTGCTTTAATTTACAGCGGGCCCACAGGGCTCCTGGCTTGGCAGCCTGGGGGACGACGGCGCCGCGTGCCCAGAAGCGATGGTGACGATGGCACCGGGAGGATGCGCGGCTGCGGCTCCGCGTCGCCCACGGGGGCTCCGAAACGAGCGGTGACCTTGCCCCGTCCCCAGTTGTCTCCACCTAAAAGCCAGCCCTTGCCAAGCACACACCAGGAGTGATTCACTCCCAGATTCACACCAATAAATGCGTTCTCCCTGCCTGGGGAAACCCTCGGCGTTGCAGCAGCGGCAAAACCTTAGCAGCGAGGTGAGGGATATAATGGTAAGGAAAGGGAACGCTCGCCTCCATTGCTCCTCCACCAGCCGAGGCCTATGGATTTCAGAACAAGGGCAAATTCAAGAGCAAGTCGCTTACTGCTGGCCCAGTTACAACACTTCAGGGCAGTATTTGGCAATTACTGCAATTGCCTTTTGTTCAGTCTGAAGAGGAGGTGAGGAGAGACCTTAACGCCCTCTACAGCTCCCTGAAAGGAGGGGGTAACAGGGGGAAATTGGTCTCTGTTCCCCAGGAACAAGCGATGGGATGAGAGGAAATGGCCTCAAGTTGTGCCAGGGGAGGGTTAGGTTGGATCTGAGGGGAAATGTCTTCACTAAAAGAGTGGTGGAGCACTGGCAGGGGCTGCCCAGGGCAGTGGTTGAGTCCCCATCCTTGGAGGGGTTCAAAACCGTGTGGATGTGGCACTTGGCGACATGGTTTATGGCCATGGTGGGGTTGGGTTGGGTTGGACTGGATGATCTTAGAGGTCTCTTCCAACCTCAGTGATTCTATGATCCAATATTACAAAAGCCTTCCCATCTCATAAGGAACAGTTGCAGGATTAGCGCCGCTTTCCTGTGTTCCCAATTCTTTTTAACACCCCACACCTGTACCCCGATGACAGTTAAACACCCCCTGGTATTGCCTCTCGCACCTCACACTTGTACCTCAGCCCATGAAAACCACTGGTAACAGCCCGGATCTCCCCTTCCCATTCATTTCTGTGCTGGGCCGATGCACGCGCTTAAATCAGCTACAGCCGGATGAAAGAAAGGGTGGGCAAATGAGAGCGTCTCTCTTTCACCCTGTGAGTGCTATTAAAAATGTGCCTGGAATTAATAATAACAACAAACCGCTGAAGCTTAAAGAAAATCAATAACAAACGGCAGATTTGCAGAAGATTTTGGGAAAAGGCTGGAAGAGGGGAAGGAGGACACGGGGAGGGAGCACCCCTGGGAATGATGGAAAGCACCGGCAATCCCTGGCTTAAATGAAGCTGGGTTTAACTCTCAGGGGTTATTTTCTGTTTGGTGCTCATCTCACAGCATCTTCACAAGGGTTTGTGGAGCAGCGTGCTCCCCCGACACCAGCCCCTAGCGTAACTGCAAGCCTTGGCCGGAGAAGTGATGCTATTTCCTGCGCCTCGGAGAAATTTGGAGAGGTTGGGATGGGGATCGCACTGTAACACAGGCTGCACATGTAGGGCTGGGAAAAATAAATAAACTGGCCCTGTAGTGCAAGCCACAGGAATTTGTCATCTGAGGAGCAGTGGAGAGGGAGAAATCACCGCGTGGTTGTCACTCCTGTCTAGGAAAAGGAGTTCACAGCAGCAGACCGTGAGTTCACACCAGGCTGTAACGTCTCGGCTCTTTCATCACCCACGTGCGTATGGTTGGGCTTTGTCAAACAGCCCCAAAAGTCAAACACAGCTCGTGCACAGGGGTACAGCAGAGGAGTGCACTGGGGATGTAAGTGTGGATGAAGATGAGGGATTATGTGGAGTATTTTTGCTTTGGCCTTCATCTAGGTCAGGGAAAGTAGGAGGAAGAGGAGGAGGAAAGAGGGAGATACGGGGTTTCTCCAAAACCTCCAGATCTTGGACCTTGCGATGACGCTAGACTTGGAGCTTGCCAGAGTTATGGGATTCAAGCACCAGCTTTACACCCCACTTGGACCATGGAGGGTCCGAAACGCCACGATCTCCCTTGGTGTGAGCCAAGGTCACGCTTCCTGGTGTCCAAACTTCAACCCAACAAACATCCAGCAGTGAAGAACATAAGAATCAAAAGCGCAAACCATCACCCATGGGCGTGAAGTGATGCTGGCCCCATCCCCAGCTGCAATTTCAGGGACCTTCTGCACCTCTGGCTCCATCCATGCCGTTCACCCTCCCCAGCCCGTGGTGGGTACCACCATTCCTTCATCCCAGGCAACAGCATCCAAGGAGCCACCAAGGGACGGGACCCATCCCGCACCTCTGGGAAGGAGGGACAGGAGGAACGTGCCCCGTTGGCCGAGGGAGAATAATTACAGGGAAGTGGCAGCTTTCCTTCTGCTTAACTTGCTTTGGAAGGAACAGTTGGGGGTACTACAGAAACTAATGTAAGGTAATGTAATCATTTACAGAAGATTTGTGGTAAATGAATGTCTGGCCCCTGTCCAAGCGCGCAGCCAGGGCTCATTACGCCGGAGGAGATGGCAGCGAAAGCTTTCCACGGCCACTGTTTGTCTTTCGTTTCATCTCATGTCTGACCCGCCTGACCTCGGCAAAGACTTTGCTTTTTTGGCTGGCTGCATTTCAGCCGCGGTAAACGCATTTCTAAACGACAACGCCGCAAATGCTCGGCGTGCTGGACCCTTCGTGCAGTAGCGAGCCAGGGCTTTTTCAAACTCCAGTATTTTAGTGAAGAACAGATTTTTTTCTCCCCCTTTTTTTTTTAAGTATTTTTTTTTTCCACATGAAAACAGCAGCGAGGGCTCTGGGATAGGGTAACTTAGCAACTCCACCGCAGGGATTAGGAAAATTGACTCCAGACCAAACTAAAACAGCAGAGTTTCCTGTTTTGAGCCACTCTGTACTATATTAAAATTATTTATGAAAAGGGTAAGGAGGAGGGGAAGGATGAGGAGCCGGGGCTGCTGCTGGGGGGACTTTTCGGGTGTCCCCAGCCATGGACAGCAGCTCTGTCCCTCTGACCTGGTCAGCGAGGCACTGGGAAGCATCCCCAAACGTCCCCAGATCCATCATGGGGGTGAAGGAGGGGGAATCGGATGGATCTGAGCTTCTGGGACAAGATGGGTGAAGCCCATGAGTGTGGGATGAAGCAAAGTGGCAAAGTTTGTGGTGCCTGTATTTAAAATATTATTGTTTTTCTTTTCTATTTAAAGGAGAAAAGCTGCCAGACCAACAGTGGATGCAAGTTTCAAACTTCCCAAGTTTGCTCAAAGGGAAAAATCCCAATGAGATCCATGGACAGCAAAGAGCTTGCTTAAAATCATCGGCAGGGTTAAAATAGCCTCATCCCATGATTGCCCATCTCACAGGCCTTGCTGTGAGCAACTGCAGTCTCTTCAAGGGGATCTTAAAGATGGCTTTCTGTGCTGTGAGTCTGAGGTTCTCCCTTCTTCTTCACCCTGAGAGGCTCCATTGCTTGGAAAGAGCCACAGATGAGGAATTTGCTGAAGAAGTGCAATGGCACATTGGGCACCATAGGCTGGGGACCTTGCTGGTGCAGTTGGAGTCAACCTGAGGATGGATCCCTGCTGGGGTGGTTTGGGATGCCCTGGTGTTGGGTGGGGATGAGCACATCATGGGGTCTGCCCACGGACACGGATGGTTTTTGGGGTCCCTGAGGCCAGGTTGAAAGCTCTGCCATTGGACATGGCCATGGATGGTTTTTGGGGTCCCTGAGGCCAGGTTGAAAGCTCTGCCATCATTTGGTGCCTGAGGGGACACCTGAAAACTGCTCGCTTTTCCACGTGAGATTTGTTATTTCAAAGGAGACGTGCCTTAGATGTGCAAGAAGAAAATTCAAAAGGCAGAGAAAAAGTACCTTGTCAGAGGCCGGTTCTGCTGCCATTTATCTTCCAGTCCTTAAGACATATTAAAATAGATTTAAAAGGACACGTTAAGTTTTTGCTCTTTAAGGAACACATTAGTGCTACATAGGCTTTTGTTTTAATTAAAATAGGTATTGAAATCCTCCATGAAGCTTCAGTGGAATTGTTACAGACTGCAGTTTTCTTATGTGCAGCGCAGCCAAAATATACTACAGCCGTTATCTTGCAACAAGGCAGCAGTCTTATTAATTTAGTTCAATCAAATCAAAGCCGCTTTAATTTACAAAGCAATAAAATCTGCAAGCATCACTTTAGATCAAAGAACTAAAAACTGCCTCAACACAAGTGGAATGTTTATTTTGTACAATGGTCCATAACTGCATTTATGTGATTTAAAAGCTTTTTGAAGCATGTGATAATATTACATGCATATAGAATTGTGTCCTTGTTGTGGATCATTACTCCCCGCAGAGACCAAAAAGCGTTTGCTGTTCAACTCCTACCTAAAATATTTCCTTTTACATTTTTTTTTTCCCTTGCCTTAAATGGGATCTGTATGGTAATTTTTATCTTTTTTTTTGCAGGGTTGTGATGCAAAATCATTTACTAAAAGGGATGGGGATGCTGTAAGGCGTAAAGAAAACTCAGCCAGTTTCTCAACTTTGGATGAAAGGAGTATTTGATTGTTTTCGGTGCCGAAAAAGATGCTTCACTCAGGTTGGGCACCTCTAGGAACCCAACCGCACCACGGCTGCAAGGGGGAGCCCAGCACAAGCAAAAAGCTGATTTTTGGGATGACCTGGGATGCATGTGAGATGCTCCAACCTCCCTGCCTTTTATCCGAGGAGAAGCCCACTATGGTTACTCCAAAAAAAGGCAGAAAGAGCCCTGTGCTTTTAGGTTTCAGCTGTGTCTGTAACTAATTTGGTGTAGCAATGCCTGCTCTACTGTACTTCGGAAGGAATGAGAAGTATTTGCACGTTAAGAAAGGAATTGAATGGATTGGAGGACGACTGGAGGCTTTCCACTGTAGTGGAGAAATCGCACAAAGTGATGAAAAATTGGATGCTGCTTCTCACCTCAGCATTAAACCCTTCCAGATGTGGGGAGAATGAAATATCTGTAAGGCCCAATAAGCCACCCCAGCGAACGGCCCGCTCCTCACCAGCGTTATTTCTAATGCAAACATATCATCTTCTCAGTCTTGCGTAAGTTTATAGGCTTGGGAATATTTCTGCTTAAGGTTTTTGGATGATGCTTTACACCGACATCACCGATGTTAAGTCAAATGTAGTCAGATGATGGAAAAATAACAAAACTGCTATGGCTTTCTAAGAAATAAAACCCAACCCAGCCAGAGTTTTCTGTGCCGTGCCTGGGTTTCTGCAGCAGTAACTGAATCAGAATATACTGCCAAAGCTGCTTTTTAGTGGTTACCCAGTGAAGTTCGCTGTTGCCCCATCCAGACCCAGCACCGGGCGAGCCAGTCCCCGGGAGCCGTCCCCGCGTTGCGCAGCCGGAGGCGTCGGCCTGCGCCGCCCTCGCTCGTCGGCTTCCACGCGGGAGCAAAGGCAATTAAGCTAACTGGGTTTTTTAAATTTTAGAGTCACTGTAAATAATACGAAGCATGAGTTATGGAACGAGGGCGACAGTAATTGCCGGCTTCTTCACTTTTTATTACCGACAGCGCGCTGGGAGCTGTTTTATTGGCCCATTTGACTGTATAACGGCCCTGCTGGGGTACCTCTTGCCCTCCCTAAATCTGCCTTCGGGGCCGGGCTCTCCGGAGCCTCCCGCAGGCTGCGTTTACCTGGCTGTCAGCGCTCCCCGTCCCGACAGCGCCAGGGATGATTTAAGCTCTCTTCAGGCCACGAGCACCAAGCATATTTTCCATAGCAAGACCTGCAAGCACCTTTGCTCGCCTGGAGATCTCCGGGTATTTTCACCCCCATTTCTCTGCTGTATTAAAATCAAGAGCTGTTTCTGCCTGCTTGCAATTAGCGCATCCTACAGGATTTCATCCAGGGCGAGCCAAGGTCCTGTTGAAGGACCTGCTAAAAAAGAATCTATGCTTTGACACCAGCATCTATTACAATCAAATCCTTCATTCACTCCCCCCAGTTTGGCTGAGAAGTGAATGAACCCACCGGCCCTCACCCCGGTGTAAATAGAGGCGCATCCCATCGCTGTGCCTGTGTCTCCATATACAGCTGCTGTATCCATTTCCCTCAACCCTTTTGCTCCAGAAAAAGCTCCTCTTCTGGCAGATGCAAATAAAACACCACACCAAAGTACCCACTGGTTTATAACACTCAGCCCTCATCCTGGTCCACTAACTATTAATAAAAAGCCGGAGGATTTTCTCCCCCGCCCCTGCTTGTCCTTGAATCCGTTACTTTTCTCGTTGCCGCTGAAGATGGCTTTATAAAGAAGAGGAAACTTCAATGGCAGCAGATGGCAGATAAGTAGGAATGGTAAATAGTTTTAATTACTGCATAATGTAAGTGAGACAATAAAGGGGAGAGAGTGGGAACAAGCTGCTGCCATGGCAGCCCTGGAACTGTTGCGGGACCCAATTTGTCTGGAAGGCAGCATGTGTTGCTTTGAGTCTTAGGAGGGCTTTAAAAGAGAATGCCGAAAAATATTAATTGCATGGCTCATCTGCCCATCCATCTTCACCACCGAGTAACACGCTTCCTTAATTTCAGGGGAATCGTTTTCAAATGGGAATCATGCAAATGAGTATTTTAGCTATTCATTTGTTTTACTGCAAGCGCTTTGTGAGCAAATGGCCTACAGCTTGCAATGAATTAAAAGACACGGGCACTGGAGACCGATTTTTAATACAAAGTCTTGACACAGAGACGACCCCGACCGACAACACAGAAAATGTTGGCATAGCAACTTTGGGCATTTTCATGCAAATTGGCTCCTATATAGATGATACGAATGCAATGTTTTCCTTCAACTAATCATCATAAAATTAGTTTCACTATATTTAAATGCTTCTACTTAATGCATTATATCCATATGCATGAAATTGCCTCAGCTAATGCAGTACATAAAATGCCAAAGATACAATGAATAGCCAAATTGCAAACAGTTATGTTATCTGCCATAAAAACTCCCTTTTCCTTATTGAATGCGCGGGCCCCAGAGGCATCTATCACAAATTGCCATTAATGCACACACACACACACACACACGCGTGCACCCACACACAAAACACCTACATTTAAGTAACATTAAGGCTGTGATGCAATCTGACACAAGCCAAACACCCAAATTCAAGCCGGGCTCTTTGCTTATTGTCTCCGTTGTACGTATATAAATACTCAGGAACACGCCACTTATTAACCTGATGTTATATTACTATATACGCAGTTTTCTAAACTCCAAATAAACGACACTTCGCATGAAACCACCCCTGCGCAGGCCCCTGCTTTGGACCTCACTGCTTCGGGTCTGTTGAGAGGGAGAAATTGCTGCTGCCACTTTGAATTTCCTTGCTTTTGCTGATTTTATTCCAAATCCTGCTACTAAACTACACTTAGGGGTTTTTTTTTTACTAGATTTGAAACGGATTTCTTGGACTTTGATCTCAGAGCAATGCTCGTATAACAGAGGTTGGTGCCGTGCTTGTGTACAAGACACATTTTAGGCTTAACTATAAATAACGACCCTACAAACTGCCGTGAACACTCGGACCGGACACACAGAGGAATTCACATTTGCTCCCCGAGAGGCTCTTGGATGTCTTCAAACAAGACGTTCCTCTCTTTTGGAGGGCTCAAAGCGCCAGCCCGGGCTTTCAGTGTCAGGCAGGACAGACCGCAAACATATTTAGTCCATCCAAAGCACCGGGGGCAATAAATCATTGAGAACACTTCACACCGTGCTAAGTGCTGTCGGGGGAGTTCTACACTGGGAAGCACTCAGCCGTTCATCTTCTCCAGCAAAGAACCCAAAGGGACACGAATGGCAACGTCTCTACTGGGAGATGTTTCGGATTGTGCCCGTATCTCTGACCTCTGAGGGCGCAAGTGTCCCCATGGGAGGGACAAACGGGGCCATCACAGCCACATTTGGTGCCAAGTAACAATCTCCCCCTCTGCGGTCCCCAAAAGAAGAGCAGAGTTGTGGAGTCAGAGCCCCACAGCCCGAAAGGAGACCTCAAAGCACCAAATATCTGTCCACAGGGGATGCAATGTTGTGTGTCCTCCTCATCACTAAACACCTGATGGATGCCACAGCTTAATTTCTCTGTTTTGCCACCGTTTTTAGGGCCCAAAAACACTTGCAGAAAATACAGATTTTAATTGCATCAGTTATTCTAACCCTGTAAATATGGATGGTCCCAAGCAACCTGAAAAAGCAACCCCCAAACGGCTGCTTTTAAGAAATCTCAAATATTTGAGCAACTCATCTGGTTATGATGATGTCCAATTCTGGATTTCCCTCCTGGCGCATCTCCTCGGTGGCTTGGTACCACTTGCACGGAGCTACAACACTTTACCTCATCACTCAAGGACTAATTGCGAGATGATTTAATTAAAGTATACCTCTCCTTCCCCCAAGTCAGCTGTATTTCATATTGCTCTAGTAGGAGCAATTTGCTGAAGTTAAGCATTGCGTGTTGCTGAAACGGTACAGGTGCAATGGAAGAAAAAAAACCAGCCCCTTCATGCAGCAGCAGGCAGTGCCACCAGAGCTCGGTGAAATACGGGTAATGACTCATTAATTCAGCAAATGCTGCACTTTGCAGCAAACGTTCAAATTATCCGCAAAGAGGCTCTTTTTAAAACTTGTAGGTTAGTCATAATTGCTCAGCGAACACTTCATGCAAATGTATTGTAGCCCATTGGGCAAACTGCTTTCAATATTTGCTGCATAACGCACAATTAGCCCCAAGAATTTATTACAGCACAATATCTTGAAGGCCAAGAGCGGGATGAGGAGAGGAAGTGAGTAGGGATAACGAGAGCTTTGAGAGCTCTTTTGGAGAGCAGGAAGAGGCACAGAACCAGGAGAAATCATCACCTTTTGGCCAAAGACTCAGGGAAGAGGTTGGGAGGAGATGACTTCATGGGTACAAAACCATCGTGGTGCTGTCACGCGCATGTGGCCCGGGGATGCTCCTGGACATGATGTGTGAAAGCAGATTTACACAGACATCTGTGTGTAACACACCCATGTTTGCCATATATTAAACCCTGCTCCATGGATGCCCGTGACCAAATACCAAGGAAAAAGGGAAACTATTTCTTGCGGGGGCTGGAGAACATCCCCGCTCGCACCAGCCCCTGCTGACAGCAGAGTCGCAGGGGAAATAATCCCAACGTTTACAGCTCTGCTTTCTACCAGGGCCAACAATTTTTCAAGCTGTTAATTCGCTTCATCTTACGATTCACAAGTGCGTGCCTCCCAGATATTGGCAATCATAATTTTTATTACTAGTTATTGTAAGAGTGAAGTCATATTTGTCTCCATTTCACCCCGGAGAGTCACGCAGCAGCAAATTAACGGGGTAAGCAAAGCAAGATAGGCAGATGCTGATGGGGCAGCGCTACCGCTGCTCTCCGAAGGTGTCAGATCTTGCAGACGAAGCAGCGGCGCTGCCGGTGCCAACCCCGAGTCCCCCGAGGCCACCGCGTCACCGACACACAGGGGTCCATGAACACTGGTGGATGGAGATGGGGACGGAGGGATGAGCTCAGGGTCAACCCATGGACCGGGGCAGATGCAGGAAAGGCTCGTGGGACTCTGGGGGTGCAGGAGGATTTCCCAGCCCACATTTCTGTGCTGCAGCTCATGAGCCAGCACAGCGGGAGCTTTGGCACCGACCCTGCCCATCATTGAAGCCTCCTCTTTGCTCTCTAGCTGACACGACGCTAATTCCCTTCTCTTTTGCTCGCATGTGATAATATAGATTTAAAAGCCATGAAAAACAGAGCCAAATTTTGCTGCAAGAGAAGAAGAACATTTCTTTGCCTTGATATAAAACACGTTTTTGTCTGCAGACGTGTACCAAGTGCAAGAGAGCTTGGCAGGCGCCTTTTAAAATGAAATTAAATCTTGCTGTGGGACGGGCTTAGTCTGAAACGCCACAGACACTTCCTACCCAAAACAGGGTGCCCAGTCCTGCACCCGGTCCCCTATTTGCAATGCACCATCATCATTTTAAATAGGCAAGGAATGACTCTTTTTTTAGGAAAATTTGACACAGTCAGGGTCACTTTATGTGTTATCTCACAGGCCAAAGCTTTCCATGTCTGCTTTGAAATTCGCTGGTCAGGCCCTAAGCGTCCCATGGGAGTTTGTCACTCGTCAATGAATTGGCATCGTCACCATGGAGGGAATGAGAGTCAGAGACCGTGTGCTGGACAGACTTCAGAGCAGAAGGTGATGCCAAAAAGGATGGATGACATCCATGAGAGAGTGAAAAATGAAAACAAATGGGGAAAGATGGCATCTACCTGCCCGTAGCTCAAAGCATGGCATGAAGCCATGGCACTGTGCTATGTGTGCTCCTGTCATGCCAAGGTTTACATTTTGTTTTGCCTTCTAACAACTGGAAATGGTTCATTTAGCTGCTGCTTCCTTAGGAGGTTAATTGGTCTTTTCCTAATCCTTTACCCAGGCTCTCACCATGGCCAAGGCAATGGGGTGGTGAAAGGACCTGGAAAGGGGAGGACTGGAGGGGCTGCTCTGTGGGGTGGGCTGAGACCCCCAGCTCTTCCCACCACCATCCCCGCTGTGGGGTACCCAACTGCTCTTGGATGCTCCCAGAAAGATGGGATGGCTTCTTCCCTGGAAAGCCTCTTTCTTGATAGGCAAAAATAGGTAAAAACTGAGTTGAGTCCCTCCAGTCCAGCCCAGGTGAGAGGATGGGGGCAGCTCCCAGAGAGACCTCTCTGTCACTTACTTAAAGCATAATTTGATATCTAGTAGCTCATTAATTTATTTTCTTTTATTTCCCCTCTCCCCTCCCCCCGATGGGGAGCACTTATGCTTATCTTCAGCTAAATAACTCAGGTCATAAAAGGTAATACCATGGGTAGCAGAATGTAAACAAACGCATTCTACCTCAATAAACATGCTAATTTCCAGCTATAATATTCACAAGTAAAATATCCATCACACAGACCCTATTTGGCGAAGGCAGCAGCCCTCATCAGTCAATGAAGTAGGCTCCTGCCAGTTCACTGCGGGAGGCAAATAGTACAACTTAACTCACTTGATGATGCCCTTGGGGGGAAAACATGAGCCTCATAAATGAGTCTGGAAATGTGATAAAAGGATAATCTTGCATAAATGAGTCTATATCATCATTACCTGCACAAACAGAAGAGCGTGGAGATGGTTTGAATGGCGTGGCCGCGTTTAATATAAATTAAGCCGGGGAGTAACCATGCACGGGCAGCGTTCGTGGTCCGACTTGTGCCAGCAGATGCTGGGGATGGTGGAGCTTGGATGCTCCCCTTCATCCCCCTTTTATCCTCCAATGTCATGGCACAGCCCCCCAAGCCTACATGTAAAAAAAATATTTTTAAAAAATATATATAAAAATATATACAATATAAAGAATA
>NW_010171299.1:0-453 GCF_000695765.1 Mesitornis unicolor
AGTAGCTTTCATTGAGAAGCTTGTTCTTGCACAGCAAGGAGGACACATTCCCTGCAGTGGCTTCAAATTCAAATACCCCTAACATGCTGTGAATGGTCTGTGGCTCTCCTCAGATGTGACAGGAACTAACAAGGGGCAACAGATCAATGCCTAAATGCCATCATCACCTTATACTATATGTGATGGAGAAGCTCACATGTTCAAAGGAAAATGCTTCCCTTTAAACATTTCCTGTATAAGTTGGCCACAGAAGAATAATGCTTTACAACATATAGTTTGATATGTACCTAAGGAATTATGAAAATCATATTCTTTTACAAAAAAATAAACCACATCAAAACCACTTATGCAATGTCTATTAATGCATTTCTTCTTAAAACCTAAAATCATACAATTGTGGAGATCACGCTCCAGAAACAAGAGGACATACAAAGTCCGGTAAAGTCAGTTGAA
>NW_010171300.1:0-4710 GCF_000695765.1 Mesitornis unicolor
TTCATTGTTCCCTTCACCAAAATTCCTCTTTCTTTGTCATTTCGCAAACTCATAAATCATCCCAACATCAAACAAATCCCCTCCTGTACTAAATGCAAGGATAATAAAGGGAAGAGCATTTTAACGAGACCCACAATTACGCTGTACCGTGCAATTCCTGAAGAGCTCCTTTTGATTTTTTCCTTTGCTCATCCTCCTCCTGTAACCTATCTGGGGTTTGGGTTTGGTTTTTTTGGTCTATTCTCCTTAAACAATCTGCTAGAAGAGCATCACTGCCATGGGAACTACTGTCTTTGTCTTTACAACAGTGCACGAAGGCACACGACCCAAATGGCAATACCTCCAAAATGATGAGCTCCCATCACATCCTCTTAGATGGATAAATAAGGAGTAGGCACGTGGAATATCTACATTTGAAGACAGAAAATATTTTGTAACCTAATGCTGCCTCTTTCCTCCTTTTACCACCTCCTTCACTAATTTCTTACCTACTTGGTTTCTTTTCTTTAGTGTGGTATTTAAAAGAAAGAGATGTTAAAGCATTCAGGTTTCAAAACTGCTTCACTTAAAAAAAAGCAGTAGACTGTGTTTGCAGGAGAAAAAGATATCTGTCATTTTTAAACAGGAGTTTGCAACCCTCATCCCTGGTTAAATCCTAACACCGGAGAGTGACTTGAATGTGGAATAAGCAGGTAAAATTATTCTGTAACAATAAGAGGGAAAATTAGATTTAAGGCCTGCCTCCAGCAAAAAGATCCTAAGGTAGTGCAATTTTCGACAGAATTACACTTGGAGCACAAGCGAGATTCTACCCCTCAAGCTTTCATCCTCATCCTACATCACACTCACCAAACAGGAGGAAAAGCAAGAATGCCCTTTGAACTTGGGACAATATGGCATCAAGAACACAGAATACGCTGCAAAAACGTGCTGGTTTTGATCCTGTGCTAATACTTGTGTGACAAGCCCAGTTCACCTCCAGCACCTCTCTTCTATATATGAAGTCCCAGGAGTAAAACATCCCAAAATAAGAAGCAGATAGAGTCATGGAATGGTTTAGGTTGGAAGGGACCTTAAAGCTCCTCCAGTCCAACCCCTGTCATGGGCAGGGACACCTCCACCAGCCCAGGCTGCTCCAAGCCCCGTCCAACCTGGCCCTGGGCACTGCCAGGGAGGGGGCATCCACAGCTTCCCTGGGCAACCTGGGCCAGGGCCTCACCATCCACATAGTAAAAAATTTCTCCTATCTATCCAGTATAATTCTAATCTCTTTCAGTTTAAAGCCATTCCCCCTCATCTAATCACTACACACCCTTGTAGACCATGCCATCTCCAGCTTTCTTGTAGACCTCTTCAGGTCCTGGAAGGCTGCTATAAGGCCTCCCCAGAGGCTTCTCTTCTCATCAAGTGCCTTAAGACTGCCTGGCATCTCCAGATCCTCTCTGTTTTGGGACATGTCAAGAAAATGCATTGCACCAGTTGGTTTTGTCAAATCCTGACTTAAAGCCAGACCTCATTAAAACATTGCGTTTTGGGTCCCTGAAGCTCTATAGTCACCGACACATATCAGGGTTATGATGCACATTTCTAGGGTGCAGTCAGGCCACCCAGACACAGCACAGTGTCATGATATGTCAAGAAGAACCTACAAGATTGACGGGCTTGCTGCCGGCACTTTCAGCAGTCTTCCTTTTGAATAACATCCTCCATCACCACATTTTGCGACTTGCCAAGCAGAGGCAACTAAGCAAAAAGCAACTCACCCTTCTAGCAAGACATACACAGCCAGGGGTGAAAGAATTGTACATCATAGATTACGCTCACCCTACAAGTCCCTCCTGGCTTTGGTGCCTATGTGGTAGGTTTGAGACACTGTGCCAAAAACTCAAGATCTGCGAAATTCTTCTGCTGAAACAGCTTAAGACTGTTATAAGGAACTGCCTTAATGCTTCTGGACATCCATGAGACATTGCACCAGCTGGAAAATCATAGGATGGTTTGGTTGGAAAAGACCTTTAAGATCATCCATCCAACCTCAGTCATGACCCAACCTCAGCTTTTAACTCATTTCATATCATCTCCCCTGCATTACTGAGCTTAAAACATCGTTATTGTGCCACTGTAACGGTGCCGCCTCTTGTCACACAGACACTGAAGCCTGTAAGTCATGGCAGAATCCAAACAGACCCCTCATTTAAATGCTCTTCTTTTTATTACCATTGCTAGGGATCAGATTTATGCATGTGGGGGTCTTGCCTGAGGGCTTCTGTAAAGACAGGAGAAAGCAGCAGCATCCTTGTAAGAAGAGAGGTCTGTGTCTTGCCTCGTAAAGCCTTGGGCTTCTAAAATATTAACTTTACTTGACAGTGTATTTCTAGTTTGTACAGCTTTAAGCTTAACTGTCTGTCAGAAAATTATATAAATCTGATTTCCCCTGTCAGAGCCAGATATGCTTTAGCTGTCAGACTTCCCAGAAACGATGTTACTTATCCTTTAGAGACGGAAGTGGTGTACTGCCGGTACAACCAGCATCTCATTACGGAGCCTGAAGCAGTTAATGCTGGTTTTGCACAACGCTGCATTCATTTGGGAACACGCTGATGGAGAAGGGGCAGTAACAGCCACCCACCACGGGAGAGTGGATCCATCAGCCTCAGAGCTGAATGTTTATGCATCCTCTCCCAGAATTTTGAAGGATTTCTCCAGCAGGGAACAGCCCCATTCATGGAGCAAAGAGGGAGTCAAGGGAGAAAAAATGTGAGGCAAGATCTAGAGAATGATTTGTGGGGAATTTTCTTTTTGTTTCACCAAAACGAACACCAATTGTTTCCACTCAGGTTTAAATGGTATTTTTTTTCCCCAACGCGATCTCAGTTAGGTCTCATTGCACATATGCATTTTGACAGCCTTTAATTAAAGAACCATATGTTACATTTCTACAGGGTCTCAAAATATTAGCTTATACAGGCCCCACAAATTGAAAAGTCTTGGTAGAAAGCTGATCGAGGGACCTGCATAAATAGAAAGCTTAGCTTGGACTGCAAGAATTTTGACTGATGGATCTGTTTAGGGCTTTTTTTGTGGTTTGCCTTGTCAGAGGGACCACCATATATGAGAAACGTCCTTTAAACAAATCAGTAAGTACTGAGAATTGCAACACTAATAACCATCCTATGAAAGTTTCTTCCCAGGAATAAAAATAACATTAGTTTTTATCGCATGCTGTGTTTTTCTAGCATAGTTTTCCATCTTTGAGTAATGACTTGGGTATAAAATAAAACTGCTAATTCGCTATGCTCGAGTTTTCACTCTTGCAACTGCTGTGCTTTGAGCTGCGTCTGCTGAAACCTGTATTCCACATATGCCTCAGAAATACTGCAAGGTATTACTGTATTGCTTCAGAGAGCTTTAAAGCGCTCAAAAATGGTTAAGGTCCCCCAATGACAAGCCATACTGCATGAATTCTCCACATGCTGGCAGAGCAGCTGCTAAAACCAATTAGGTCATTATTCAATTTCTCCATTTTTCACTAAGATGAGAGAAAAATACAAACTTTAGAAGTTTCCCATCTGATTCCAAGGAAGCCAGTTCTTTCAGCAGAGAAACCCAGCGAAATTATTAATGGAACAAAGCCTAACAACAAGAGCTTTGATTAAAAAAACAAGGATCAATAACATCAAGATATCAAGGAGCGGACTTGTCCTGGGCATTTCATCTCAAGACTACTCCACTCGTTCTTGGACTCATTGTAGGTTGTATTTAATCCTGTAACTCCTAGTGCATTCTGCTACAATAATGGTGAAACCTTGATTGTTATCTGCATCTCATTTCCCCACCTTAATTCAGGTCTAAAAATAATAGTTTCAGAGCTATAACAGCTCAAATATTTCCCCATTAGCAAAAAACTAATTCTTGAGCTCATTCCAGGGGCGATTAAGTTGGAAAAGCAATTAAGGTTTTAGAAATCCCTGACAGGAGGAAAGGTTTGACCTAATATCCACAAGCACATGAAAACAAAACATATTTTAGGGTTATTAGGAAGATACGGCCTCAAGACTGCAGCCAAGAGCTGGGTTATTATCAGCCTTGCTGCGTGAAGCACGTCTCCACAGCGGGAGTCATGCAGGTTCTGCAAAGCAAACTCAGCGCTGAATTAGGCCATGCCATGAGGATGGCTGAGGAAATTCCTTGCTAGAGAGGCCTCTCATTCAGCTAAAACTCTACTACCTTTCCAGGAGCTCCTATCCTTTTGCAGTGCCATCTAATGGAGGTTCACTGCTTCAAAAGTTCTTGCTAATACCACACAGAATATCAGGAGTTGGAAGGGACCTCGAAAGCTCCCCCAGTCCAACTCCTGCCAGAGCAGGATCACCAGAGCAGTCACACAGGAACACGGCCAGGCAGGTTTTGAATGTCTGCAGAGAAGGAGACTCCACAACCTCTCTGGGCAGCCTGGGCCATGCTCTGCCACCCTCACACTCACAAAGTTTGGCCTCATGTTCAGCTTGAACCTCCTATGCTCCAGCTTGTGACCACTGCACCCTTACCCTGTCATTGGACATCCCAGAGCAGAGCCTGGCTCCTTCCTCCTGACACTCGCCCTTTCCAAATTGATCCCCATGAGTGAGGGCACCCCTCAGTCTCCTCTGCTCCAAGCTCAAGAGCCCCAGCTCCCTCAGCCGCTCCTCATCAGGAGATGCTCCACTCCCT
>NW_010171300.1:4802-11037 GCF_000695765.1 Mesitornis unicolor
GAATACAATATTGCAGATGTGATCTCACCAGGGTAGAGCAGAGGGGAAGGAGAACCTCTCTCGACCTACAGCCACCCCTTCTGATACACCCCAGGATGGTGTTGGCCTTCTTGGCCACAAGGGCACATTGCTGGCTCATGGTCATCCTGCTGTCCACCAACACCCCCAGGTCCTTTCCAGCCACTCATCCCCAAGCCTGTAGCGTCCATGGGGTTATTGCGACCCAAGTGCAGGACCCAGCACTTGGCCTTGTTGAAGCTCATCCAATTGGCCTCAGCCCATGGATTCAGCCTATCCAGGTCCCTCTGCAGAGCCTTCCTACCCTCAGGCAGATCAACACTCCCTCCCAGCTTAGTGTCATCTGCAAATACAGCAAAAGCTTTTAGTCCTCAGTCCCACCATCATCACCAGCTCAGCTTCACCATCTGCAAACCACCCTGGGTTACATCACTTCCTCCCGCTCTTTCTCACATGTTCCTCCACACAGAAGTCCAAGTAGGATGAGGAGGGCCAAGGAAGAAGAGCATAACAGAAATGAGCGGTTTTTAGGTCAGCAATGTAAGCCATGTCCTGGCATGAACACCACCAAAAGGTGGGAAGCAGAAATACAGGATTTAGTAAGAAAGTCCTTGGGCATCTCACACAAAAGGAACAATTTATTTCCTGAATCTTCAGACACCGACAGAGTTGTTAAGCTTCAACCTTGTGTAAACTTCCTCACCAGCCAGCTTAAAGTAAGCTTGAAGGCTGGATTTAGCTTGAACCTTGCAGTCACTTGAACTCACAAGGTAAGCGGAGATGACTGGGGGAAGGGACATTCTTGCAAGAGTTTCACTATTTCTTGGTAGCAGCCAGACTGGAAACCAGTGAAATATGCCCAACTCGCAGCATTTTTGCCCTTCTACAGTAGATCCCAGGCAGGCCCTGCAAGTGCAGATGCAAATACCAACAAATCCAAATCAGAAGCAGCAGCCCCTGCAGAACTAGGCAGCTATCACCTAAAAAATAATCATCACCAGCAAGCACCTGTGCATCGAGCCATAGCAGAGCATATTTCAGAGAAGCATGATGCCATCTGTTAACACAAGGCAGTTTATGCCAGCTGAACCCTAACACAACTGTGACTCCCTGCCCCAAAACATAACTCCTGGCACTCTGTGTTGTAGGGTTTCCTCTGCAGCGCTCATTGAAATAAAAGAAGATAAAAGCTCATAGCCTAGTTGCTAGCATATCACAAATTGGTTATGCTTTTAATCTTTCCCTTACATGTTTTCTAATTTGGGAATCTTTGCTCCTGGCACAGTTGTGCATCGATTCACAACACTCAGACACAGGTGCATGCCACCTCCTAGTCTTGCTGTCAACTGAATTGCAATATGCCATACCCATCATCCTCAGGAACGTCTTCATCTCCGTGCTGTCCTCATGTGAGTGAAGATGTTTGAACACCTCCTGGACATGCACAGGTGACCGAGGAGCGCAGATCGTGTTGTAGCTTCTTGCTCAAGTTCCATAGCAATGACCTGAATGAAGATACCAGCCTGCTTGGTAAGGAAAATGAAGTTGATGAATAATGGTACATCTTCTGTGATAGCAATTTCATTCACTGAACGGATTTGACAGTACAGTGAGGTTATTATGCATTATTTTTAGTACTAGAAATCAATGGCACTATTGTCCTTTCCAGTTCAATTTGATTTAGATGAAGCTCGATGTGCAGAGAGAATAACGAGGAGCACTGCTTCACATTAAATGGAAACAGAAATCATGCTCTTAGCAGGGTGTGTTTTATGATAAGGCGATTGTTCTGCGAACAGCTTCTTATTTCAATATTTTGGATGTTTAAGTAAAGTGTGTGCTCAAGACAGATGGAAAATCTTTTAGGAAATACAGTACCCTAGCAGAAAAATACCAAATTCCTTTGTGAGGAGAGCTGCAGCAAACATGATTCTCAGGGCCCTGCAGTCGAGTGGATGGACACTGAAGATTAATTGTGGGATTTGGGCATCTGGCCAAGCTTGAGTCCGAGTCCCTTGTTCTAACAAGAGCTTGAGCGCGGGGCTTCCATCACCAGAACAAGTCCTCCAGTCCATCCTACTGCCTCTTGGTGAAAATCTCTGTGAAGCTCTTGTTTCATTTTACTACAGAATTTTTCACTTCAATTTGAGAAGAAACTTCTTCTCAGTGAGGGTGACAGAGCACTGGACCAGGCTGCCCAGAGAGGTTGTGGAGTCTCCTTCTCTGCAGACATTCAAAACCCGCCTGGACGCCTTCCTGTGTAACCTCATCTGGGTGTTCCTGCTCCGGCAGGGGGACTGGACTGGATGAGCTTTTGAGGTCCCTTCCAATCCCTAACGGTCTGTGGTTCTGTGATTCTGTGAGAATACAATTTTTTCATATATCCTTTTAAATGTCAAACATTTTCGCAAGGCAGAAATTCTTTCTCCTAATCAAGGGAAATCAGCAGGACATATTTTCCTTATAGAGCTCTGTCAGAGGACTTCAGCCTTCATCTGTTGACACAATCAACTAAAAAGCTCATAGTTTCACCCTCCACAAAAATAAATGCAAGTTACCTCTACTTCTCTTCTGAGCAGAATAAATGTGAATGCTTTTTATGTAGGTTTGGGTGACAAATTGCCTGATCTTTCCCTGTGATTCTCAAGTGCCAGATCTCCCTGCCTCCTACTCGGGCTTTGCCCCTGCCATCCCTTTCAAGCTGCACCTGTGCTGCACAGGAATCTGCTCAGCGTGAAAAATAAACCTTAGCAGCATGTAACAAACTTCACTTAATATAAAAATGAATGAGGAACCTCCTGGTGATGATTACATCGATATGGCTCCCGTTTCATTAAATGTATTTATTAAATTAATTAATAACAAAGATACACCACCTGTTTCACATTCCTCCTCACAGCTTCTCCACCCCTGTATTTAAGGTCCCAAGGGAGCTGACGACACCTTGGCAAGGCACTTTCTCACCGTACCAATGCATAAGCACAAATTGCATGAATCTCTCAGTTCTGCTGTACAGATTCAGAGCCAAACAGGTACCTGATGCTTTTTAAACATAACACAGAGCTCAAGTTCTTCAGTAAAGGATAAATAAAACAGCTTTGCAGCAGCCATTCTCTTCAACACAACCCGTCAGTTGTACTAAGGCTTTTCTCAGATGCTCAGCGCACCATTATAGGGCAACTTTTTAGCAATTTTAAGTCACAGAGGCACTGTATCTGCAACACAATTAGATTCTTGCTGGCATCATCCTAATTAAGACCGCTTTTTCCCTCCCAAGAGGCAGCCTTGACTACAGGCACCACTGGATGCCTTCAAACAGAAGGCATTTCCTCTGAAAGCAGCACTCCCGTGGCACTGAATAGCAGACATCTCACTTGCTTCCTTACAACACCTTTCTCCTTTCGCTTAGAAAGCAGCAAATGATCCTTCTTCACTTTGATCCCACTTTGCTAAACTATCATGTTTTAAACGACTTTCATATTAAGTATGTAGGACAGGGGAAAAAAAAAAGAAGAATGAAAGCAAGCTCTTGGAAAATAGGACACAATGAGCGCCTCTGCTGGAATGAATATAAAGTAGACACCCAGAAGCAAGAGGGGGTGACAGTTTCCACATGCTGCTGCTTTTTTTTTTGTTTATCCCAATAAATAGCCTTACTTTGATGTCCTGCCCAAACTGAGGTGCTCAATGGCAGGCTGAAAGCCGCATCTCATCAATTACGGCAGCTAAACTCTCCTTTAAGGAGTATTATCCACAAAACACAACTTGGGAAACGCCGAGCTGAAATTCTAGGGCTGCTGTAAAAAGACGAGACAATTTATAGCTTTCTCAGTTTGGAAACATCAGCCTTAAACCAGAAAGCTCGTTTTTCTCCATCGCAGCCTGAAAACACACACTTCTGGTAGCTATAAAGCTTTTAAGTAATGAGGCTTCAGGCTGCATTACCAATCAAAATCCATTAAATAGCTTATTTAATATAGCAGAAAAAATGCATAAGCATTCAAATGAAGGTTAAAAAAAAAATCTAACCCACTTGGAGTTCCTCAAATTCCGCTAAGGCTTTATTAGAGCTTGAGCTTATTCACTCCAAGTTGGTGAAAAGCAACAAACAACGTTGTTTTAGAGCAGGACTGAAAAACTTCTTCCATTACACAGCAGGTGCCTATTCGCATTTTCCACTCCTGTGAATGTATGATTTACGGTTGGAGTGACAGATTCAAAACCTGGCCTGGAGAGCGGCTGCTGTACACAGATTCCACTTTGGATAAATAACGACAAATTCTAAATACGAGCTAAGGCTCTCCCCGCCCCGCCTCAGTCTGCCTTCTGTGCATGTGTAAAATGCCCTTTAATAAGCACAGATGAGCTCGCGAGCTGAGCGTATCAATTGCAAAATGCTGTTGCGAACGGGCAAATGTCTAAGACACAGAAAAAGATGCAAGTCTCTGTGGTGCAAAACCTCAGCCTTCTGCCTTGCTCCACTCTAGTTTTAGCACCGTGTCTGCTTTTAGGTCCCATACTGCAAGAAAGCTACTCGTCAATATCAAGGAGCCCAGAAGCAGTAATGAAAATTATCGAGTGTTGAAAACTTGCACGGAAAATACCCCCAACGTGCCACTGTCAGCACGATCGTCTCCACAGGTATTTTGGAATAATGCTTGAAAGTTATTTTAGCACACGCATTTTCCATAAGCATAAAAAGTGATCATCCAAAAATTCAGGCAATGTTTTTTCATTAAAAATAAAAGACTTAAAACCCTTAGAGCTGCCCATAAGCATACAAATGCTTGAGCCTGATTTACAGGAAGAGGCAAATGTTAATGGAGCACCACTATAAATCCTTGCAGTGGACTGTGCTGCTGTTGAGAAAACACAGAGAGCTGACACATATGAAGAAGACTATCTATTTAAACCAGAATTTCAGCTTTCAGTGCCCATTTCTGGATAAGTTCCCACTTTCTCCTGGGAAGCTGCACTTGCTGACTGTGGTTGGTCAATCCTTAAGTTCTGGAGCAGTTACAGCTGCATTTTCTCTTAGAGTTGCTTTTCACTTCTTACTTGCTCCTCATCTTCGAGTGGCTTTAGTGTCCATTTATGAAGGGGCAATGATACCTCTCACCCCACATCCATTTGAAATGGTTGGTATCAGCTTACATAAATGTGAAGCATGGCTGAAGCAGACAACTGCCTACTTAGAAAATGCTGGCCAAGCTGACTGCATCCTGGTTTTGGGATCCCCTTAGCCACCACTTAACTTTAATGTGACTTTATCCTCTCAACAGCATCATCACCTGCCTCCCACCGTCCCAAGCAGTCCTCTTTCCTCTCCTTCCCCCCATTTCCCCAGCAGCACCAAGCTGAGGGGCTGTCCTGCCACCCACAGCTGATCCATTTACCCTGCCACAGCAGCAGCAGTGCAGCTTTAGGCAAGAAGCTTCAGATAGAAGGAGGAATCTGGGGGCCCAGGCAACGTTCCCCACAGATCCTGCTCTGAGACTCTGGGAAGCACCATACTTGTGGGATCTGACCTACAAGTTGCTTGTTTCATTTGCTAAATCTCTTTAAGGAATAGTTGATTTTCCTTATCCCACTCTACAGTTTCTGGTGCAGAGATGCTGTTTCTTTTAGTAGGTCAGGCCAAGGCACTTGGGTATTAAGTTGGACTCGGAAACCACTGACTTGCAGTCTTCGTTACTGAAGGTTATTTGTACCCACTGAATGCAGCGTCCGTGCTGCAAAATTTGACAAATGAAACCTGTTCTGTTGACTTTTTAAAATGAATTTTCTTGAAGAGGATGAGCAAGCAGAGAAGCACTTAAATTAGCACATGACTGAGCTAATACACTACAATTTTACCAAGCTAATTAAAGATGGAACAATTTGATGATCCCATTAAGGTCATGATTAAGATCAAACCAATAAATCAAGACATTCAAGTGATGAAATCATCAACAGATCGCGATGTAAAAATCAAACAATACAATTCACAGTAAAATTAAACTCTTTTGTTCAAACCTTCCTTCGGAAGAGGGCATGAAAAGCAATTTATTTCTAGTTCGAGGCCTCAGCCCCATTTTCAGCAGCAAGTGCATTGATGTGATTAAGGAAAAGCACAGATGGATGCTTATGTCGTACAACATGACTTGAACGTTCACTCTGGTCTAAATGTCCTTGCCAAACAGTTCTAAGCAAGCACCGCACTACTTTGAAAGCAGGA
>NW_010171301.1:0-692 GCF_000695765.1 Mesitornis unicolor
GATTTGTGGATAAAACAGTGTTGTTAACACACCAGTGTTTTGGTTCTTGCTGAGCAGTGCTTGGACGGTCAGTATTGAGGCTTTTGCTGTCTTCCAGACACCCAAACTGGCCCAAGAGAGAGGCTCAGCAATAAAAAACAGAGGGGGTGTTTTGTCTTCCAAGGTGGGTGTTTCTCAGACTGGGTGTGAGACATAGTGAGTGACAGCTTTAGTGTCACTGGCGTCCTTCCCCTGCCCCTGTTCACTTACTAAGCTTTGTCTTGACTCACAAGTTTTGTCACATTTGGCTTTCCTGTTTTCTCCTGTCACGAGGGCAGCGAATGTGCAATCACTGTGAGGTGTTTAGCTGCTGGCTGGGGTCAGCCTTCCCCAGGCCTCTCAACATCCCCCTCTTCCTTCTCCTTTTCTTGAGCTTTTATTGCTGAGGGTGACATGGTGTGGCAGGAAATGTCCCTTTGTCTGGCTCAGGCCAGATGTCCTGCTCTGTCCACTCTCAGCTCCTTGCCCACCCCTGTCCTGCTTGCGCAGGGGAGCAGAGTTGGGTAAAAGAAAAGCCTCAGTGCTGCAAGTATGGCTCAGAAAAAGTCAAAACACTGGTGTGTTATCAACAGGGCATTTCAGGCACGCATCTAAAACGCAGCACTGCGTGGGCTGCTGTGAAGGAAATTAAGTCCATGCCAGGCAGACCTCGT